>NC_141028.1:19690000-19750000 GCF_052040795.2 Danio rerio | reverse complement strand
GTGTCTTTACAGTGAGTGACAGACAGCGAGACAGACACGTAAACGGTCAGGGACAGATGAGCGGGCGAAGTGAAAACAGTGACAGACTCAACAGATTGGTGAGGCAGGAAACTCTCTCCCTTTAGACTGCCGTTTTGCTGACTCAAGCCAAACATTTTATTATTACTGCAGCTTATTCTGGGGAGTAATGCTTTACTTCTGATTTGCCAACGTCGTTACGTCTAATCAAAAAGCTGTTCATAATTTAATCAACAAACTGATTTTTCAAACGAGAGTAATTACTTCATGACAACAGAGGCAGCAGTCAACGGTTCATTAAATTTTGACAAAACTGGCAATTGATACCTTTCAGTTGACGCTAATTAGAGACTGTCATTGAACTGTTTTGTACCACTACAATGCTAAAAAGTAGAAAGACATACAGTTGAAGTCAAAATTATTAGCTCTCCTGTGAATTTTTTTTCAAACAGTTCCCAAATGATGTTTAACAAAGGAATTTTTCACAGTATTTCCTATAATATTTTTTCCTATTTTTTGTTATTTGTTTTATTTTGACTCAAATAAAAGCAGTTCTGAATTTTTTGACTGAATTTTGACTCTACTAAAGCATAAAAATACCATAACATGTTTGCAGAAATTTAAGAAACAAGCTAAGTGAACATATTCTCTGAAAAACAATGCTGAAGTCAGATATTCTGATATTTCAAAATGTGCTTTACGTGCCGAAACGCTGACTTTGTTTTGGTTCTTTTAAGCTTCCCAAATTCAGCACCCCAGGTTTGATGGAAAACCGCGTATTTCATTCATTCAGAAAGGCTCTCAAAGCATGTGCCTGTGACTGAAATGCAGCCTCCGGTGGACAGTAGCAGACTTTGAAAAGTGACAGATTCAGTTACACGTGAGGATATTAATTAGCAAATAATATAAATATTACAAACATAAGCATTAGGTGAGAATGTAACATTGTAATCCTGTGTCCTAACATGCTACGCTACTGTAAATGCTATGCTAAATGCTACGCTACATGGCGAGATTTGCAGTGATAAACAATTTGGCTGTTTGCACCAGACAAAACACGACAGAAATTTAAACACAGCTATTCAGCAGCACAGAATATGCACTCACTCACGAAATGGGAAGATTTATAATGTAATTAAAACATATTAAACTGATTTGTGTTAGTTTGCGTTATTTTACAGTTGTGAAGTTTGATTTTAAACAGTTTATTTTACTTTCAAGATCTGAGGTGAACTAACTGCTGCTGCTTTCATGGCAATAAATGTCATGTAAAAGGGCATTCAAACTCACATTGTTAGCATTTAACACTGTATAAAGCACATGAGATATACCTGAGGTGATCATGTCAAGTTTTCTGTTGTTCAGCTGCAAAAAATAGAAACCCTAAAATATAAAATATATTTTTAGAATATTTCTAAAATATAAATTTCAGGTGTTGATTAGGACAAAAAGCTCCTTTTAATATGAACAACATTTCTTAGCGTGCCATTGCTTTTATTTAGAACACGATTTAAAATCAGCCTTAAATCAGTGTGCTTGATGGTCAGATACACTCACGTCAATCTGGCAACCTGCGCTTGCGTGTGTTTTGATCCAGGAGTGCAATCATATGAGGTGCCGTATAGGATTTAAATCAAACTTTGCTTATCAACACATACATAAAACACATGTATATACACCTATAAATTACTCGCATATACACCTATACTACTGGATGTTCAAAACAACATGGATGAAACTTGTGTATATACATATAAACTTGACGCATGAATACACCCACATACACACGCACATACATATAAACTCGATCCTCACATAAACACTCACATTAACACACGCACATACATATAAACTTGCTGCATGCAAACACACCTATACACTCTTGCATATACATATAAACTTGATCTATGCATATACACCCATAAACTCTCACATAAGAATATAAACTTGATGTGTGCATAAACACCCAAATGACACTTGTGCAAACATACAAAATAAAATTCACAAACATATATACAGTTAGTTGTGTATATACATATATGCAAGTGATTTCATATGTGTGTATGCATGAATTTTCACAGTAAAAGGAAGTTATTTCACTTTAAAAGGAAGTCGTTTAATTTCAACGTAAAAGTCCTTTGAGTGTAATGAGCAAGGTTATTATTTGTCATGAATCAGGTTATTGCAAACCTTAAGAAACAGAAATAATGTGATTATTAGAGAAATTACATCTGTTGAATTATGAAAATAGATTATCCTAATTCTAAAAAATAAATAAATAAAAAGGTAATGCAAAGGAATGCTCCTGCAAAATTAAAGGTTTATTATGCAATTAAATTATTGGAAATGTTATTATGGTTTAATAAATATAAAGTTGCTTAAGTAATCATTTTGAATAAAATATGTTTGTCTAATATTAGTTTTTTTATGTTTGTTTTATTATTGGTGTCACTATTCGTCAAGGGTTATGATACACACTTATGTCCAGTAGGGGGCAGGAATGCACTTAAGTGGGTTTTCCTGTCACCAATAAACAGGCTAATGCACCAAAATGCTGGATGCCAGCTGCTGTAAAAATATAAGTAGTAGTTATTAAACACAAAAGGAGTGTCCAGATAATATATATAGCTTTTCCTTGGGGGTTAACTTGACCAACATGTTGAGCAGAGACTTTTAATCAGCGTTTTTTTTTTTTTTTTTGTATATGCTGAATAATTAACAATCAAAATTATACCAAAATCTTGAATAGTCTATTTATATAGACTAATATTTTATATAACATATGTTCATAATTTAACATATTTAATCCCTCTATTAATCACATTATTTCTATTTCATAAGCTTTGCAATAACCAGATTTGTGATAAATGTTTGTGAATTTTATATATTTATTTATTTTTTGTATGTTTGCGCGAGATGTTATAGGTGTGTTAGCATGCAGTGAGTTTGTGTATGTGCGCGTGTTGTTGAGGGTGTATATGCATAGACAGAGTTTATATGTATATGCGAGTATGTATAGGTGTGTTTGCATGCTGCGAGTTTATATGTATGTGCATGTAAATGTGGGTATTTATGCGAGAATCCAGTTTATATGTATATGCAAGAGTGTATAGGTGTGTTTGCATGCAGCAAGTTTATATGTATGTGCGTGTGTTAATGTGAGTGTTTATGTGAGGATCGAGTTTATATGTATGTGCGTGTGTATGTGGGTGTATTCATGCATCAAGTTTATATGTATATACACAAGTTTCATCCATGTTGTTTTGAACATCCAGTAGTATAGGTGTATATGCGAGTAATTTATAGGTGTATATACACGTTTTATGAATGTGTTGATAAGCAAAGTTTGATTTAAATCCTATACGGCACCTCATACAATAACTTTTACACTGCACCTACAAACTTACATATTGAACCTTTAAGCAAAGTTTTTTTTCCGATTGTCTACAGAACAAACCATTGTTTTACAATGACTTGCCCAATTACCCTAATTTGCCTAATTAACCTAGCAAAGCCTTTAAATGTCACTTTGAGCTGAATACTGGTATCTTGACAAATATCTAGTCAAATATTATTTACTGTCATCATGGCAAAGTTAAAATATATCAGTTAT
The DNA here is from genome assembly GCF_052040795.2 of Danio rerio. Lineage (NCBI taxonomy): Eukaryota > Metazoa > Chordata > Actinopteri > Cypriniformes > Danionidae > Danio > Danio rerio. Next base: position 19,746,369 of record NC_141028.1, on the reverse strand, counting down.
ATATAAATATTCAGGGGGGCTAATAATTCAGCAGGGCTAATAATTCTGACTAAATCGTACAAGGCAAAATGCTTAGCAAGTTCATTCAAAACTGACACAAACATTGCAAAAATCTATCTAGTGTCTGTTCAAATGAGTAAAATTGCTTGCATATCTCTCAAGGACACCAGCTTTAGCCTTGAGCACCAGCAGGACAGTGCACACGCACACGCACACACTATCAGAGTGAGTGTAAACATTACTTGTGGAAACTGTCTGAATAAGAATTTAATATTTACATCAACCACAAACAACAATTATCTCAATTGTATTTTTCTGCTGGCAACTATTACATTCTTAACTTACAAATATAACAATTTAATTTCAGATGTAAAGAATACAACAGTGTCATTATTCATTATATACTTTAATGAGGTTTCAATTCAGTTCAGGAACTGTTAGAATTCATCAACTTACTTTTTCCAGTACTAATCAAACTAAAGAATATATTATTTTATGAATAATAGTAAATACATACAGTGCTCAGCATATACGAGTACACCCCTCACAAATCTCTCAATTTAATGAATAATTTCTGTAGGATGTTTTACAATAATATATTGTAAATATTGCATATACATTAGATTAGTCAGTACAGAAGCCAAATCTAGAGCTGATCCGACAAAATATCTTACAATAAGGGCTCAAAAATTAGAAGCCCAAATTAATATGTTAAGGAAAAATATTAATTAACATTTTCAAAAATAGCACAACAGATGCCTCCTGGACGCCAACCTAGGGAGGTGTTCCAACCATGTCCCACCGGGAGGAGGCCTCGGTGAAGAGTGAGTTCATAGAAGCCTCATAAAACTGGCCTTTATGCTTTGCGCATTATAATACAAGAATCAGACCCAAATAGATCGAGTACATGCTGAAGGAATATCATTTACAGTAACCCAGTTAAAGCGCTCTTGGTGAATTGTACACAATTTAAAGTGTTCTCTTTAGTAGTCAATGATCTTCACTGCCTGACTGATATATGATATGAAGTGGGTCTCAGAATGTACAAGAAGCACTGCATTCAATTCCGTTGATCCACACCATGTCTTTAAAATATGAACTTTTATTTTACTCCAGTATTTTTAATTGAGTTTCTGTTACAGAGTTTCGATTGTGCTTGCTGATTCTGACGGCATGTGCACGTTTTACACCTGAACAACTAAATGAATGCTGAAGTAGGGATGCAACGATTAACCAATTTCAATATTAACCGCTATTTAGTTCATCACAATTAATTAATCGTAAAGGCTTCTCAACAAAACTGCTTCAACTAAAAGTTTACATTTTTGAGTTTGTACACCGAGGCTAAGACCCACGCACACTGGATCAACTATGGCTGGGGCTATTAATGAAGGGTCGTTCACATATTGCGTTTTTTGTGTATGCAAGTTTGTTATTTCCAATGGAGGTGTGCTGCTTGCATATTGGCAATGACTGCGTGCGCTGCATGATGCACTCATGCTTTCCAGGCACATCTAGTGAAAATAATGGTGCTAGTTATTAAACTAGTAGTGTTTTAAAATTAATGAATGCATAATAATTTTGATAACAGTGAAACTGTGATTATTACTCCGACTATAACCGTACAACTAAAATCCATAATTGTTGCATCCTTGTGTTTAAGTCTGTTTAACAGATTATATTTTAACTACAACATCGATGCTATAAAAGGAATCGTATAAAAATTTTAAAAAGTCACTATTCATCAGAAGTTTATCGAAAGGGGAAAAAGCTGTGCATATACGCTACTAAAGTATCTCTGCAGAAAGTATCTTGAATGGGTGATATCTGCCTTGGCATCTGCCTCAGACCATTTTTTACAACAACAAACAAAATCATACATCTCTTTCTCTGGAAGCTGTATTGAATCTCAGGCCGGAACCACACCATGTAGGAAAGTTGCTTTGTGTTGCAAGTCATTCATACAGGACCAGTGATGCCGTCCATTAGCTGAAGCTATACAACTTCCCAGTGGTTTACAAAGGCACTGGGAAAGAGATGACACCCATTATGAGCCATTGCTCCCTCAGCGTGGCGTCTGAGTAGAATCGGTCATTGTTAATGTCCCAGGCACTCGGTAGAGAGCTCCTTCTGAACTCTACGTGCCACTGAGAGCTGCTTTGTACAGTGGACATGAAAGAGAGTCCTATGTGTTCAACTCTTAAAAGATGAAGAGAGACTATCTGGTCCCACACCAACGAGCAGACTGTCCTCTCTATTAGCTACATAATTCCAGGCATCTTTAATGTAGTCTCTTGTTACAAGCTTCTGAAGCGGGAATCTAATTTGCTTTGGGTCCTTAAGGGAAGATTGTCCTGTTGAAGAACTGTTAATAAGATCCCTCCACATCCAGAGGGAGGCTTTTGAAAATTTACATCCGCATTGAACCGGCAAACCCAGAGCAATTCAGCTCCTCTATACTTCTTGCTGAGAGCTTGAAAGACAAATCTGCTAGCAAAAAGAAAAAAAATCTGCTGGCTATAATTAAGGAACAAATGCTTATTGCAAGAATGTCATAAAAAGTTGTGGAAATGGGGCTAAAATTGCACAGTTAAACGAACTATTTTGGCTGTCAAGATTAAATTCAAATGTGAAAATGAATGAAATGTGTAAAATTATGCTGTTACATTGAAATTTTGCATGTTGCATCAGACTCTGCATTTTCAGGCTAGGCATTATAACCAATTAGGTTTAACCGTTTTGTCTAAGCCTGAATGATCTTGATTGGTATTAGCTGATGACAAAACGTTTTTAGTCAGTATCAACTGTAGAAACATAAACAGGGCATCCATAGCAATTTCTGTAGGGAAAATGCTTGTTACAGTGCCAGATTTGATAAATAAAGATGCTTATGAACACCAGTTGCTACTGCAAATCTATGCAAAATGAAAAGAGTATTATGACTCAAATTTCAGTCTGTGACTTTTCCTCACAGAAAGAAGGGCTACACAATTTTTTTTATGTTGCGACATATATTGCAATATAAATTAGGTTATTAACTAGGTTAATAAAATATTATTAACTACCAAGTAGTATTGTGATACTATAAATAATAACTCAAAATATAAAGAAAATGGTTAGAAATACTACATTTTATGTTATAATAGGCCTACTTGAATTGAATTCATAATACCCTTATTGTAGAAAAAAGTATTATTTGCACATACTTCACCTAAAATGTATTAATTCTTTTTGCTCATCGTGTAGATAACTGATCAACAAAGCTATACCATATGAAATTTGTTACAAAAAGAGCATTTGTCAAACTAAATAAGGCTGTATGAAGTGGTCAAACTTTGTTTCCATGTTTTCTGTTGCTATTTTAAGTTTTTCATCTATTGTCTTTTTCAGTCTTATCAGGTAACAATTCAAAGTAGTTCAAAATGTCACTTTATGAGTGCTTTTTCTTTTTAAGAGATTTTTGCGGTTGTTGTAGCTACTAAATCATCTGTGAATACCACACAGTGTTGCACCCTTAAAGTACTCCACAGACTATTCAAATAAAATGGTCTATTGTTGCACAAGCGTGTGAGCATTTTAGTGACTTTTCCACATGCAACATCCTCTTGTATATAGACCATAAATGGCGATACTACCGTTTACAAACTACAGTGGCACCACAAGTGTTTTGGAGCCAAAGTATCAAGATACTACCATAATAGTGGTAAACCGTGCAACCCTAGTATGAATGCAATTGTTTTTTAATTTCAAGGATTATAAATTCTTTCCAAATGGTTATTCAACTCATTTAGTGAAATATTAAATAACCATTTGGAAAGAATTTATAATTTTATAATTTGACTGGGATGATTTTGTATAGGAGTGCATAAAATATAATAAACAATCAACAAGCAAAGATAAATTCAAAAAAGAAAAAGGTTAAGCAAACCGCATTTTTTTGTTTTACTGAAGAGTCGAACTCTATTCAGATATTCAGTAATTGAATAATCAAATGTAAAACATTATTGTATAGTCTTTGTTGTATAAACAATTCTGTCAAATGAATTGTTATTAAATAAAAAAATGCTACAATTTCCTGTTTAAAAACCCTCACAGTCACAGGCCTCAAAAAATACTTGCAAATTGCTAAATTATAATTCAGACTCAACATTGCGTATACTCACGATGTGACTACTACGAATGATCACAATATCGATGCTGAAACGATATATTATGTAGCCCTAACGGAAAGCTAGAATCTGACTATGAACCACTTTTAAGATTTATTTATGGTCATTTTGTTGTCCATTCTGCAATATCACATAACACAATAACACAAAAACAGTGCAAAGTAAAAAGTAACAGAGGCTGCGCTATCTGCTACCAGATCTATTTTCAGTTGTCAGACACACACATGATGGCTGTATACTAAAGTAATTTATAGTAAATACCATAGTGTTTTTTGTTAACCATACTGATAACTACATCTCCAATAAGGACAATGCAAAATCAGCTAAAATGTTGCAAGAATTGTCTTTTATGTATGGGCGATATATATTACATCAACAAAAATGATTGAGGTCATGTCCATGTGTTGTGCGATAAGTTGATTTATTGACTATTGTGACAGGCCTATTTAAAAAAAACAGCAAAAGTCTTTTTTCTTAACACAAAACAAGACATTTAAGAGAACATTGGAAACCAGCATCCACTGACATTCATGCAGGAACAAAAAAATGATAATAGGGAAGACTGTGAGTGCATTTTTCAACTTTTTTCAACATTTTTGTCAACAGTAGAAAGAAACTTTTAATTTTGAACTAAATTTCACTCAGACAAAAATAGGCTAGTTGTAATTAGCATTTCTTTAAAAACCTGTTCTTATTTTCACTTCAATTGTTTTGAAGCAGGAAAGTACATGAAAGCGCTACACAAAAGAGACAAAAGTTTTAATTTATGGGTGAAATATCCCTTTAAGAAGAAAACAAAAGAGATGAAATTGTTGCAGATAGATCATAATCTAAACAATTTATTCTAGAAAGTCTTGTTCTAGCTTTCACTCTCCTTCTTTCCTAGAAATTGTTCTGGATTACAATTGAGGGGCTCAATTATCAAACAGAGCAGGGCAGCACAAGCTCAGCCCCTTTTCAAATACACCCCTGCACTCTCCGATATTTGAAACCACACAGTTCCACTTCAAATTAACTACAAGTACAGATACCTCTGTAAATCATCTCAGTACAGTCCTCCCACATCCATGACACCCATCCAAGGACAAACAAACCCATAACAAAATCCCTTTGAAATTTCGAAATGAAACAGATGCCAGATTGATGCAGTGACAAAAAAAAAAAAAAAAACAGAAGCGACTTCAAAACAACCATATGGTTCTGCATAACATCACATTTTAAAACTTGATTTGAGGATCTCTCCGCAGACTATTTCCCACTTCTAGCTGACAAAACATGTGATTGACAGGTGGCTCGTGGGAACTTAACAATACACGAGTCAAAGGGCAAAGAGCTTGACCGTGATCGAGCAAAAAAGAGAAACAGCTGCTCCGTGCGCTATTTACGTGACAAAGAAAACTTTGTTCTTTGACACCCCAAAAACACGGGTCTATAGGCTGTAAAAATAGCATTTCAGATGGAGAATACCACATGATAAGAATTACAACTCTATTTAGATGGTTGTGCTGAATGGCTGTGGGTGCGTTGGTGTACCAGATGCATCCCTTTGGCGCATTATAATTAGCCAGATTGTCTCTGAAAAAATATTTAGCGCAGTAGTGTTAAATGGCTAGGGGGGGTCTGTGAGCGCTCCGCTCAAGCTCATGGGGGACTGTGAATGACTGCTTTCCAGAACAATGTGAAAAGTCTCTAAAGACTATGGAGGAATGTTAAGTAAATCTGTTAACTGACTCCAGCCTGACTACTCAGTGTTCTAAAGGTTCAGAATGATACTTTCAAATTCAGGAGTTTTGGTTTAGAGTTAGATTACTTTTAATAGTGTATTTTTATAGGTTGTTTTCACATGACATCATTGATGACACGCAAAATTAAGATGGAGGGATTGTTCTACATCAAAATGTTTCTGTTTTATGTTGTTTATAATTGTTTAAATCTGGCCAAATGATAAATGCTAAACAGCTTTTGTAGACTTCCACAGGTTTTTGCTCATAAAGGGGGAAAGTTCCAGAAACTGGCTGAAAAACGGAAGAAAAGGTGGCATCACGGTGTCTGCAGGTTTCATCAAGTCAAATTTAAGACTTTTTAAGACTCTTTTAGGACCATTGTGAATGAAATTTTAGACTTATGCGAAGCTAAACATTTAAGATTTTTTTAAATGGCCCAGTTGGGTCAATGAAATTTGTTTTTGCTTGCCACATATTTTAATGTCTATATATATATATATATATATATATATATATATATATATATATATATATATATATATATATATATATATATATATATATATATATATATATATATATATATATATATATATATTTGAATTTTAACCAAATAAATTTTTTTGTTATAAAACTGTTATAAGTTTCATGCCTATTCATAAATATCATGTCCACCCCTTCAAAGGCATATATTACGGTTATTGTCATTAGGAATTATGTCATTGTTTATAGTTTTCTTTTCCTGATTAATGAATTAAATTGAGAGAATTTTCAGTAAAAATGTCTAAAGGAACATACAACACAATATTTTAGTAAGTTTAAGACTTTTAAGGCCTAAAATTTGGTTTTTGAAATTTATGACTTTAAGGCCCCTCGGACACCCTGGTAATAAACATTTTTTCAATACATCCATGTGTACAAACTTTTTTTCAACATGATAATTAGTTTAACAGATTATATACTAATAGACTAATAAAGATTATATACAGGCCTAACTATGTGTATAAAAATGTTCATGTCTTATACAAAAATCAGATACAAACACCACCACACATACAAAATCCAGGACAATTTAACGTACCCTGCCATGCAATCGCTGCAATGAAATCTCTGTCTTGGTTTGCAATAATCCATGTCTTTACTGGTGTTTCGGCAGAATAAACAACCGTAACGTGAACATTGAGAAGTGCAGCAGCGGTGAATGTTTGTTGATTTGTAAGTTCATCGACCGAAAAATGAAATGCAACCCTTGAGACAAAACTTGAAGGTTATTATTGTGGAGCACTTATTCTTCCCCCTTACAAAAATAAATAAATAATAATGTAAACTGAGCGTCCATGCTTTGTATGCTTTCATCTGTTATTTTGTGATGCCTGGAAGATATCAGTGTGAAAAAAACTATAGTAATTTATAGCAAACATATAACCACATAGTAAAGTGTAAAATGTGTACAATTCTTTGTTAATGAATGCTACAGAATACTGTAGCAAAGTAAACTGATTACCTGTAATAAATACCGTAACGTTAGTGTAAACTGTGGTACATTGTGATGGTGTATAATTCAATTTTTTACTTCCTGCCCTCCATTTGAATTTCACGCATCCACAGAATTACATGACTGAAAACAACCTATAGTATCTGTGTGGTGCACACTGCACAGTTCAACTTTTTATATTAAAAACAACAGTGTCTACATCTACCAAAGTACAAGTCAGAGACCTAAAAGTTTAGCATTATTTCAGTCTTGTGATCATAAAATTGCAGCACTATTTGTGCACAATATTGCTGTATGTATCATAACCTACAATACATTTAGAGGACAAATGTGAAGATTTATAAATCATTTTGATTTTATGAGAATAAGCAAGTCTAAATCACACAATAGCAACAGCTTAAGATCACTGGTCAGCAACACTTTCAGAAAAACAAAACGTTTCTCCAACTGATGAATAACAAAAACACCTAGGGATGTGTTCAAAATTGTGAAGCTCACAACATCACGACTGTAACAAGAAGACAGCGGTGTGCAAGCTCATCCTGTCTTTTTTTTTTGTGGCATCATGTCCTATTAATGTTTGCTTAGATGTCTTTTAGTCCCTTTTCTGTTCATATTTCAGACGAACCACACCAGAGTGTGTCTGCAAGCACCTTGAGAACCAGCTTCACTACTTGGTTTGGTGCACACTAAAAGGTTTGGATGCAAGTCTTCATGAACTGCACTAACAAGTGAAGTTTTATAAACTAATTTCGAGAGGAGCATGTGACATGATTGATCGCGGCTGGCCTCTCATTCGTAATCAGCAATAATCCAATCAGATGGATTCAAGCTTACAACAAATAGCCCGAAATTCACTCAACTACCCCATCTTCATTTTGGAAGAATCGCTCCTTCCACCCCATCTCCTTTTCCTCCCTTTACCAGGTTGAGCTCTCAAGACCTTCCTGATCTTGGACCCGTTGATATGCCAAGCCTGCTAATAACGTCAAGCAATATCTAAGTGAGAACTCTTGAATGGCACAATTGTTTGCAAGTGAGCACACCATTGCCGCTAATCAGAATCTAACTATGTTTTATGTATTTATCTAAGAATACAACTTAATTAAGCATATACTATGAAAAGAAGCGCTTTTAAAACATCTTTGTAGTTTAAACTTAATTTTAAAGAAACCTGATATCGCAAATAGGCTAGCAAACAGTGATTCTTAAGGTCTGTCTACAAAGGCTGGTTGCTTAGCCTACTATTACAGTACTAGTACTGCATATGAAAGCTTAAAGGATAGTTCACCAAAAAAAGTGGTACTCACTGTTGACTTGTTTCAAAGCAGTTTGAGGTTTCATTTCTGTTCCGTTGAACACAAAAGAAGATATTTTGGGGAATTTTGAAAACCTATAACCCTTTACTTTTATAGTATAAAACCAAATACTTTGGAAGTCAGTGGTTACAGGTTTACAACATTGTTCAAATGATCTTTTGTATTGAACAGAACAAAACGGAAACCTCAAACTGCTTTGAAACAAGTCAAGGGTGAGTAAAATTTAAATTTTAGGTTAACTATTCATTAAGCTGTCATATACTGTAGTGGTATTATTATAGATTGAGGTAAACGTTGATTTTTATATTTGCATATTTTAAACAGTGACAGCATGTGACGCTCTCTCTATATTCTTTACCATGTTAGTTTGAGTATTCGGTCTTAAACTGCATGCAAGTATGAATTCAAAACAACATAAGCACTATTTGATTAACTGTGAACAATGTTGTACTTTGAAATTCATTGGCTGCTAATATGATATTATTATTTAGAATTAGCAAACAATACATTTATGAAATCACATTATTAAGGCAAAAGTGCTAATATAAAACCAACTTTACCTCAATTTGTTATAGTAGGCTACACAACCAGATAGAGGTAAAGTTGGTTTTGTATTCACACATAAAGACTTTCCCCTTAATAATATAATTTCATAAAAGTATTATTTGCAAAGTCTCAACAGCGAAATCATATTAGCAGCCAATGACAATCAAAGTACAACATTGTTTACAGTCAAATAAACAGTGTTAATGTTGTTTAAAAGTCATACTTCCATGCTAGTTCCGATCAAATAATCAAAGTAACATGGTAAACAATATAGAGACTTCTAAATGAACGAATGTGCGAATATAAAACCAACTTTACCTCTATCACAACCAACATATGTGGACAGAAAAACTCAATGAGTAACTCAATTGAGAGTAAATAATGTCAGTTTTCATTTTTGGGTGAACTATCCCTTTAACACAGCACAAAGACACAAAACACTTAGTATTCTGAAATAAACACCATCTATGTTTCCCATTATATCAATGTTTGCTTATATTAGACGCTTTCTACTTCACTTCTATGACGTACCAATTACATCTCTTGCTAATTACTAAATCTCAGAATCCGAATCCGCGCATTGTTGTGTGCACTGCACTCCATCCACTTTTAGGCTACAGCACTAAAGTAACTGCACTCATCTGTATGAAAACGCACTAGGGAAGCCACTGTCCTACATACATATCTTTAAAATATAAACTGCACGAGAAAACACTTGAATAATGAGTCGGTTTGACACCAGCATCACCACTGGGTCAGTTCTCTTTGTCAATGCTGGAATCACTGCAAAAACTTGATCTTCTCGACTCACGAGCTGCTGCTGTTCGCTTACCATAGTATGAAGGAGGAATTGCACTTTTCCTTGCCATTGCACCCCTGACGAGCGGTCCTCGTGTGTCTTTTGTTTATGTGATTGCATATGAAGCTGTGGACGTGAATAGCGTATCTCGAGCTCGTCCACATATACAACAGCGATCTGTGGTTTGCGCAACGCCGCGTCACAGTGTTTACAGCGCCATCATCAGTGGGATACTGCGCACACAAAGGCGGTCTATTCTATGAGTGACGTGTCAATGGTCCAATCGCTGAATGTTATTGTCTACAAACAGCCAATCCTAAGTCAGGAGGCGGGACCTGTAGTAGAACTGATGGGAAAATGAGAGAAATCTCACAGGCAGGCACAGGAAAAACACTCCACTGTCTACATAAGAATGAAGGATATCAGCTGAAAACAATGTGCTACTGTTTTAAAATTCCCCATTGCTGCTCCACATAAAAAGAATAGTGTTTTATGTACAGTGTTGCTTTGTGTAAACAGTTATCGACGACATATATGGCATTTTACGAAATAGGCTAAAATTTAGCCTATATTGACATTAGGATTAGGATAAACTTTTATTGTCCCAGAGAATAAATTTGTCTTGGGCAAAAAGGTGCTACAACATTGCTCTAAGCGGACAATAAAATACATAAAACAAACAAAACAATTAAGTACAATTACGAACATGCTTACAAAATAAGACCATATATAAAAATATGAAATATATAAAGCACAGAACACACTCAGGTGCTAATAGTTTTATCAAGGTAGGAACAAACAAAAGCTTCAATCTATTGGTCTTATCCCAGGTGATAAAGAAGTGCTCTGAAATATATTACAAATGTACTTGAAATGTAGATAGTATGCTTTAAAGCACAATTAACACAAATAACATACTTAGTTAAAGTGCATTCTAAATGTTTTGCATTTTAATTTATATATATATATATATATATATATATATATATATATATATATATATATATATATATATATATATATATATATATATATATATATATATATGCTAGAACTCAAACATACTATTTATGCATTTTACTGTATTTACAGAGAACACGCTAATTCTATTTATCTTAAAGTATGTTTTATGTGTACTTTGTATAAGAACATTGTGAAACTGTGCCAATTTGAGTGTGTTTAAAGTATATGCATGTTATTTGTAATTATTTTAGACATAATGAAACTTAATTTAAATACTGCAAATGAGCATGTGCTTTAGCCTGTATTTCAAAATATTTTATTCACACTGTTATACAATGTTAATTGTCAATTTAAAAAGGTGAAAATTACAGATTTCAAGCATGCAAAAACCATACAGTTATTTGTGTTTGTATTAAAAATAAATTCTTCTGAATGATTTTGTTAATTATTGTTGAAATAAATAGGTCTTGTAGTACTCTGAAAATGTATAGTAATAACACAATAATGTGAAGCTTAAAATATACTTCCACTGAGCTTAAACAATAATCTAAAAAGTATTAAAATGTACTTCAGCCGTGCTTAAATTATACTTCAGCTGAACTTAAAGTATACTTCAACTGGGCTTATACTATACTTTAATTAGTTTTTAAAATACCCTCAGCTGGGCTAAAATACACTTTATCTAAACTTAAAATATACTTCAACTGTGTTTAAAATATACTTTAACTGTGTTTCAAAGATTTAATTTAAATGTACTTTAAATAAAATACACTTTTAAAAGTACACTTTGATTGTACTTAAAGTATGTCCATTTTAACATAACTAAGTATTTTGCAACATATTTCAAATAGCTTAAAGTTAATCTTAAGTGTATATAAAATAGCAATTAATATGCTTGAAGTTGTTCCAAATTAACATTAATTAATTCTATTGAACAGACAGATTTCCAAACCAGACTGTGATTCCATAGCGAATAAGACTTTCAAACATAGCTCGGTAAAAAACAAGCAAGATTACTATATTAAGATATATTAATTACTGTGAAGTTAAATTATATTTTTGTTTCTTTTTTTCCCACAAAACCAACTAATCATTCAGTATTCACTAGTGTGAGGAAATTAGTGAATAAAAAAAGCTACTAAAAAGTATACTGTTGTTAGCCTCACTTATATGGGGCATTCCACCAGAAACGTTCATTATCTGTCCCTGAAATAAAAACATAAATACAGTAAATAAAATAGTATTTTATCCCATAAATATCTAAACTGAACTGATGAAGGATTTCTGTGAGTTGTTCTGTAAAGGAATCATTAATTTGTTTCTCAGATTTGTTTTCTTTATTAAAAGCACTTTACTCTGTACAAACTCTATCCTTGTCCACAGCCCAAATGAAGCTACAGCTTTAATAGTTTTGTTATGCTAAAAACTGTTATTCAGAAAGAAAATGCTTCAGAAATAGTAAGTTTAAGTTGTTACTATTCACATCAATTGATTAAAAACATGAAACTATTAATAAATTCTACAAATAAATACTACAAATAGGCTATTTAATAAAAATAAATGTACAATTGTTTCTTTGTTTCTGTCAGTCCTGTCACATTTGCATTAAATTTAACATAAACTCACTTTAAAGTGACATTATTTGATGGAAAAGAAGCTGACAGTGATCAAGGATGAGTTCTATCATTGAACTGGATGATTTTATGCTTGCTTTTGTATTTTTTTTTTAAGAACGACAAGCTTAAGTCAGGCCCTGTCACGTTTTTTATAAGTGAAAATGTATGTTTTTGGTAGAATATCCCATATAAAATCCTAACTGAACTTTCTACTGATACAAAAATAACACTTTCATTGTATGAGATCATTATAGTATCCTACATCTTTTAAAGATTTTGCTTGCATTATGCACTAAACAATAAAAGTGCCAGTTTGTATTGACTAACTGTATTTAATTGTAACATTAAGCTATAAACAATTGTAAAATATAGCGTCTTGCAAAGAATGAGTAAATTGATCAACCTCAAGCTGTGGAAATGCTTGATATTAAATTACCATAGCTGCCAATGTTTGCAACTCAACACCTGGTGGCAGTAGTGTGTTGTGATGAATGCCCAAAATAAAAAGTTAAACATGCACGGTTTGAATCAAGTGTGTAAAATAAGGGAGACATGCTAAAATATGCATTGCTGCTGTCCCCAAGATTAAAAAAAAAAAAAAAAACTACAGCAAGAAATGTAAAATCATGATTTGTGTAGCAGGAAATAAAGTCAGTGAAATGTAATGCAGGCATAACAGTATATGCTATACTGACTGATTTTAAAGGGATAGACACCCCAAAAAATGTCAAGTTTACATATAATAAGATTATAATGCCTCTGAAAAAGCTCAGATGATGGTGACAAGGTTTTGAAAGTTCCTGATTGGCTAATTGACAACATTTAAGTTCTTAAGTGCTTCCTTGTGTGAAATGGGAAAACCAACAAGCCAGAATCAAAAAAAAAAAAAAAAAAAAAAAGCCAGATTACAATTTGCTAAATTACACTGGTAAAAGGAATCATTTTTGGAGACATGTCCTGTGGTCTGATGGAACTATAGGATTGAACTGTTTGGCCATAATGACTGTTACATTTGGAGAACAAAGGGAAAACCTAACAAGCCAGGGAAGACCATGACAACTGTTAAGTATGGGGGCGGCAGCATCATGTTGTGGGGCTGTTTTGCTGCAGGAGGTACTGGTCCACTTCACAGCATAGATAGCTTCATGAAGAAAGAACATTATGTAGAAATACTGAAGCAACATCTCAAGACATCAGCCAGGAAATTAAAACTTGGCCACAAATGGGTCTTCTAAACAGACCATGACCCTAAGCATACTGCTAAATTAGTTAAAATGTGCTTTAAGGACAACAGAATGATTGTTTTGGAGTGGCCATCACAGAGCCCTGATGTCAATCCTATAGAAAATGTTTGGGCAGAGTTGAAAAAGCTTGTGTGAGCAAGACAGCCTACAAATCTGACACAGTTACAACAAATTCTCTCAGGAGGAATGGGCCAAAATTCCTTCAAACTATTGTGAGAAGCTTGTGGGAGCATACACAAAACATTTGACCAAAGTTTTACAGTTTAAAAGCAAAGCTAAAACAATACCAAGGAAATGTATAAAAAGTTTTGACTGTCTAGAAATTATCAAAAAGTTCTCAAAGAAATTCTCTCACTATTCTGGCATTTAGCAAATGTAAATCATTTAGGTAATTCCAATAGACCTGAAATAGTAAACGTTTAGTATGAATTACCATCAGACATTTTTAAAAAAAATGGTTATGTTCCTTTTTTTAGAGTGTACTGTATGTAAACATCTGGTTTCAACTGTAAATATATTTTTAAGGGTCTTATAAATACCCACTTCAAGTAAATTGTTACAAAATGATGTTCTTTATAACTAACAACTGATGATGGAAAGATTTTAGAGCATAAATTGATATGTTACATGTATTTTATGTGAGCAGTGAGCTGTAAACGTTTATTTTATGCATTTTATATGAGTAGTGTGCTGCTATTGTTTTGGTCCTTCTATCAATGTTGAAAACTATAATACTGCTATTTAGGCCATACATGTTTGCAATGATTATTTAATGAATATAAATATTTTAAATAGAGATTTTTTTTTTTTAAGTGAAATCGTGAGCCACCAAAGACTAAAGTACCACCTGTGGGCAAATTTACTAATTAGAATGAAGCAATCTAATAAGGAACCATCTTCACATATCTTTCATCCTGATCAGAGAGCCTGATTGAAATTTAAAGTAATTTTCTTTTCTCCCTAAAGCCGAACTAATTGTCCTACAGTGTGGGGTATTATACAAACTGAAACCAGTTCAGACTTAGCTAACTAACTTTAGATCACTTCCTCATGTGGGTATTCTCTGTGTGTTTTTTCTTTCTTTTTTTTCAGTAATGTCCTTCAATAAGCAATCTTAGGTTTGAGGGACTCTCCTTTCTTCAGGCTCCTGCTGTGAATAGATTAACATTCTGTGTGTGATCAGCGGCGTCTCCTGAGGAGGCAGCTCATCTGTTCAGGGTGCTGCGTAAAAGGCCACACACTTGTTGGGGTTTGGCTGGCTCCATCTGCTTCAGTAGCTTAAAATAGCTTGGGCATGGATATTCATGGAGATATTCCTGAGCTCTTCTGAGTCGAGGCTCCAGGTTCAAATTCATCAAAGGTCATAAATTATACGTATGTTCAGAGTATCTTTTAAAATGTTTCAAATTATTTTATAGGTAACACATTGGCTCAGTGATTAGCACTGTCACCTCACAGCAAGAAGGTTGCTAGTTTAAGCCCCGGCTGGTTCAGTTGGCATTTCTGTGTGAAGTTTGCATGTTCTCCCTGTGTTGGCGTGGGTTTCCTCCGGGTGCTCCGGTTTCCCCCACAGTCCAAAGACATGTGGTATAAGTTTTTATAAGATATATATTTTAATAATAACTTGCCTAATTAACCTAACTGGGCAAGTATTTGAAAAAGTATTAAAATATAATAGTATATTATTTAACTGTATATATAAACTTTTGAGAAACATGGTGCTGCATTTAAAATCTAGTGAGAGGAGAATAAAATACTACGAGAAACACAAACTGTAAACAGAGAGGCAGAAAATAGATCTGTCCATCCAATGGAAGAGCAGCGGTCTGTGACCTCATCAACAGGAAAGTCTTTTTAATTCAAATAAGCTTTAATTGTATGCCACACGCATCAACAACTATTCCCGCAGTTCAGAAAAAATCTCAGCCTCAAGGAGTGATTTAATCAAATATACTGATGAGGCAGTCAGGAGGGCAAGCAGCATCTAATTCTCATTTGTCTCCAGTGACAACAAACAGCGAATCAATCCCCAGATGCCTCTACCCTTTTCTAATTTTCACCCACGTTCAATGAGGGGAAATGAGCAAATTTCATCCCGAGCACTCCACCTCATTGGCTCCTTTTGATTAGTTTGTTCTCACAGACAAACAGCCACATACTGTACACTGTAAAATGATTTGAGGTAGAAATACGCAGTGCTGAATAATAATCAAAGACTTACTTGAATTTGATTGATTATCCTTTTTTTTTTCAATGACTTCTGTATTTGGTAAACATGAAATCAATGTAACTGAAATGTTTAAATATAAAGGGGAAAATAGATTGTAATAAAATGTTAATTGTTAGAATTCAGATTTTGAACCATGACAACTGTAGTTCTTAAGAAAATACAAGATATGTACTTATTAGGTTTCTTTCATTTGACTTTAAAAACAATGCAAGGGTTATGGTAGTTGCATAATTCTTTCTTTTACTTTAAGAGAGAACAATGTTTTAAATGCATTGATGAAATTGATACAAATGTCAGGTCAGGATTATTGTCACAATCACCAGCGATCTAACCACCATAGATCACTGGAGAACATTTGCATTCAGACAAACTACAATCCTGCCTTAAAATGAACAACAGATCCAGTCATGCAACACACACACACCTGCTCCAAATCATCATTGATTACACAGCTGATGCTGCTCAATGACTGATTACACACACAAATATACGACTCACTTTGAGAGTCTTGTAAACTGATTGTGAATATTACGACATGTTTTCTCTTGTCTTGCCTTTTGTGTTTAGACCTTGCTTTGCTTTGTTTTCTTTGTTTACATTGTATGCTGCCTGTCTTCTGACCTACTGTATTGCATGTTATTTTGACTACGACTCTGGATTGCCTATACACTTATAGGCAATCCAGTTTAATTCCTGTTATGACCGTTGCTTGCTTGACCACTCTGTTTTAAAAAACCTGCCAAAGGATCCTCACTCCATTGTCCAGCATCACTGTCACATTACAATTATTAGTTATAGCTAACTGATACTAAACTGTATAAGCTTAATTTTTGTTACTTAAAATTACTTCTTTTCAGTTGATATTAATAAAAAAAATCTAAATTAACAATTTAAACGTCTAAAATTTAAATAAAACAAACAAATAAAGAGGCAGATAAAACAACCTTTGGAGGGTCAAAGCAATAAAAGTGTAACACCCTTTTTTAATATATACATATATTTAAAAATATGTGTTTTTTAAAAATAATGTATTTTTTCAGAAGACGCATATAATACACACACACATTTACACACAAATATTTTCCCCATGATTTACAGAAGGCAAATACTAACATGCCATTCAGTGTATGCAGGTCAAATGGACAGTGTTGCGTCTAACACATTACAATAACGTGAGTTACATAATGATACTACTTTTCTGGTAACGGGTAAAGTAACACATTACTTTTAAAATAAGTAATAATATTTGAGTTACTTTTTGAAAATGTAATCACAGTCAATGAGAGAAGTGTTCATTATTTTGAACGCATCAAAGAAAAGGAAAAGGGGATAATAGTCTCAATGGATAGTGGTTTTACTTAATATAAATAGTACAGAAGTAGCAAACACATTGCTCCAAACTTTCAATATTCTGTATATACCGTATGTATAGCTCTGGGTTCAGGAAGTTCTCAGTATAATTTTTTTAATGTGTTTTTTAAAGGTAATTGAAGGTGTACAGTAGATTATACAATGGTCAAAGTTCTGAGGAGATAAAGCCTCAGCCAGGTATAATAAAAGTAACACAAAAGTAACTCAAAAGTAACATAACGCATTACTTACTATAAAGATTAACTACATAATGCAACTAGTAACTTTTTGGGGAAGTAAATCAATGCATTACTTTCAAAATAACTGTTTCCCCAACTGTTTCCTCAACACTGCAAATGAGTATCACTGTAAAAAAAGCAGTTTTCCATATTTTGTGATTCATATTTTTATTTATTTTTTTATTCCTTCCCTGTTTAAATAATTGTATTACTTTCTTACAATAACTTTAAACATTGAAAAGTAAAAAAAAGTGACTTTTATGAACATTTTCAATAGTCTATTTAAATTGATGTATTGTATGGGTTGTGTTGTATATTAAGGTACAAAACCCTTGTAATAAACTACCTAGTAATAAAACGGTATAATAACCTTATAATATTTGTAATAATCTTGTGGTATGGTTTCTGTTATTTTACAGACTATTATTTCAAACTACTTAAATGTCAATAAAAGTCACTTTGTTAAACTTTAGAGTTGAGTTTTAAACATCAAAAGTTGACAAAGCAGAGATCAAGGTCCCATGATGCAATTTACAACTGTAAATAACAACAAAAAACCCTTGTGAATCACAAAATATGGAAACAGATATTTTTTTACAGTGCAGATTCATTTTCACATACATTTATAATATGCTAACGACAATAGAACATTTAGTTTAAATTATTAATTTATATTTTTGCAAAAGTTGTTTTTAACATTAAAATGGCTTATATATAACTGGATTTTATATGCTATGTACACTGTTAACAGTTTCCTGTAGATCAGAGATGCCAAAAATAGGTCCCGCCGGCCAAAGTTGGCCCATGGTAACCTTTGATTTGGCCCGCCATCCTATCTGAAAAGAGAAGGAGAGTAATGGGGAGATGATTGAGGCGAATGACTTTCACAGTGATCGTCATTCGGAATTTGACATAACCTTTTGGTTATTTGTTTCATTGCTGAGCTAAAAAAAAAACAGCTGAAAATAAATAATTCAATTAAATACTGTAAATAAATCAGACTATTAAAATACTGTCAGCAAACTGCACAAGACATCTGCAAGCAAATCAAAGTAAGCTTGAGTGTTGAACTGTTATAAAAGCATTATGTTTTACTGTAATAAGTTCATTATAAAATTTTAAAAATGATACTGCATTAGTCAATATGATTCAAAGCAATGTTTTCTATTTATTTTAAATATTACTGAATAAATTTGAAAATTACCAATGCCAAATTTAATATACGTTGTTTTGTATATATTTGGCCCACACCCCTCAATCACATTTGCTTTTTGGCCCTTTATAGGAAAAAGTTAGGGCACTCCTGCTAGAGATGTACAGTAACTTACTGGCAGCAATTCCCCAGTAACTTACTGTTACCCATTTACAGCAAAAATATTATACTTGCATTTATAGCACCGTTTATCCTGCTGTATATGTATTTACGGAATTGTATGTATATCTTTACTGGTAAATATACAGTAATTTTCACAATGCAACTTTAAAATACAGTAACATACTGCATAATTGACCTACAGTAAAATACTGGTGAATTCTGTGTAATTTACAAAAATCGTTAACAGCGTATAATCACTTTTAAATGAGTTATTAAAATGCTCTATGAAACAAAAATCACACTGAACCAGGTATCAGCTGCCATGTGCACACTGATTTATTTTGTGTTTTTCTACCAAAACCGACGCACACAGCATGTCACCCATAGGTCATAAATCAATATATATCTCATTTTCACATAATAAAAGGCCTGCGAGCGCCACTAAATCTGAAAGGCGAAGGTCTGAGAAAGGCTGTGAGATTTGAAAAATGTATCGGCCGATATATGAAATATGGCGTTGTGTAAAAGGAAAAAAGATGTATTTCCATTTCCGCACAGTTCCAGACGAAATTACAGCTTCCAGCAAATCTCTGCTCCCGTGAGAAGCTCTGCCACATTGCATGCCATTTTTAGAAGAGGAGATGGTATCTTTTACATCCCAGCCGAACGCTGGCCTGTACTTTCTAGGCTGAAATCAGTTCGCATTACCAACCTTTCATTGTAAGACATCTGCATAAAGCACGATATTATTGGTGTCAATGACCTTAGAGACAGCAAACGATGATCCATTTAGATGTAGTGGAATGTCATAGTGACAGTGCATGCGATGGATTAAATATTGAAGGGTATATTCATGCCGTTTCCAATTGTAGACTTTAATAAATCATAAGCATGCTTTAATATGTCATTCGCAGAAGATTTTGATGGATTATGATGGTTTCTTAAGTGACATCTGACCACAGGCCGAAGAGAATTCGATGTGAGTTTGATAAATGGCATCCAAGAATTTCTCATCAATTAATGCACTGTAATAAATGGCCGAGGCCTGAGTTTAAAAGCACATGCGTCAAAAACATAAAACATGCTGGCTTTCTGTCTGCTAGATCACTCAATACAGATTATGAAAGTGCCTGCCTATAGCATTTGGTAAAGTATTCCAATTGATCCTTAAAGGTTTCAGTGTCACTGTTTAAAATGATAATAAAATTCCCTATAAAAAGCATCCAGTGTCCCGTCTAAAGTTTCAAATAATGACAGTATTTTGTTTTCTTTTATTTTAAACCGTCTGATTTATGAGTTACACTAAAAATCCTTTAAGATGTGTCATCCAGAAATCTCAAATGACTACATATAAAATGTTCAAATATCCTCTGCTGCATATTGATGATCATTAACATATCATATATCAAACCGTCTCATTAATAGGACAAATTGGAGAAGCGAGTTACAGTAATATAAAAAATAACAGTTTGACAAATCATTCTGCTCTACTTTATTCCTGTGAAATACACCGAAGTCAAACAAAAATTGGGTTTATTATGTTTATGTTCATAAGCCTTGAGGGCAATAACGTGAAAGCATTTAAATCCAAAGAGAAATATTTTTCACATACACTGAACATAGTACATTGAAGTACAGTTGACAGCGGATCATTTAATTGCTTTTTAAAAAGCAGAGGGTTTTACACCTTAGGAATGCATTATTATTGAAAAATTAAACAGACTAAAGTCAATGATTATGATTATAGCACCTTAAGACATTAATATTTCAAGACATTTTGAATGACTTTTTAGGTTTTTGCAGATCATCCTGAGCTAAACTAAGGTCTCAGGTGTTTGCAAGGATATGAGGGTGAGTGATATCAAATACTTTCATTTTTGGGTGCACTAACATTTTAAACTTAACGTTAAAGATGCGATACTGATCCTTTTCATGGCCGATTTGAATAGTCAATAAATAAATTTTTGATTTTATGATGTTTATAAAATCTAAAATTTGTGCACCCATGAGATAAAAATCTAATCTAAATAAAATTTTAGCAGCAATGGCTCAACTATAGCAAACATCAATCCTAACATTGTCTAGCTGTGTATAGAGTATTTCTACACTCTCAGAAAAAAAGGTACAATGAGGGTACAATTTTGTTCCTAGAGGGAACAAAATATAAAATTGTACCTTTAAAGGTCCCATATTGGTCCTTATGGTACAATTTTGTACCCAAATGGGCTATAAAGGTACAATTGTCCAGATTTAGGTTTGAAAGGTACATTTTTGTACCTTTTATAGCACATTTGGGTACAAAATTGTACCGTAAAGGACCAATTTGGCACCTTTAAAGGTACAATTATATATTTTGTTTCCCTATAGGAACAAAATTGTACCCTCAGCTCATGATAAGATCAAGACACTATATAACAATAATTTAAATGTATTAATACTAAACATTAATACTAAAATACATGATTTAAAAATATAATAAATAAATAAATTGATTGAATTAAATATTTTCATAATTATTTTTTTTCATGTATTTACATTACATTTTTTCTCAAAAATGTTAATAATTTAATTTATAATTAAATGTAATTTTAATCATTAAAAACGTAAATACTGGTCTTTGCTTACTGTTTAAGTCGCTATAGTATATATGGGATGTAGAATAAACCATGCAGAGTGACAGCATCTTCATACAGGTGGTGATGGTGCTGTCTCTTTAAGAATTTGGCTTGTTGAGACGTTATAGTAGTGTTTGTTACTGAGGCGGTCCGTCGACTATGCTGGCTGTTTACACAGAACTTCGCACGCTTTTCAAAGAAAAGTCTATTTTGGAGTCCACACTTTTCAGGTAAGAATGTATTAAAGATATATTTTCAGTCTCATTTTTACATGTGAAGCCGCGTGTTCTGTTGATTTTGTCTGACTCTCGGGTCTCGGCTTTCCCCCGCTTTGTGCTCCGGGCTGGCTGATGTACGTTGGCCTGCAGGATGGAGTTTGCTAAGATGTCTGCAGCTTATTAAAGAAGTTAATACAATGTGATATCGAAGTCACCGAGGGACATAACCTTATAGACGGTGAGTACTATATGCTGTTAGTTTTCTCGGTGTAAAAGTTCCCTTTATCGCCTACGTTACGTATTCGCGCCTTATATGTTACGTAACTGCTTTATTAATAAGTGTTGCCACGGCGGAATATTATCGCAACCCAGATAGCAAAATACACTTGGGCCAGTTGCGGCTAGATTCTCGCCTGCCCGAGTCCGTCTGCTGTATCGTTACTCGGGCCAGATGCGGCGGCAGAAGCGAGCCGACGCTGCCGTAACCATGCACCGGAATCGGGCCGTGAGTAATGTGCGGTGTGGCCCAGAGCTGCCGCGACTGAAGTCTTCATATACCTTGATATAAAACCTTTTGTTATTAATACTGGAATTTGTAATTATCAATAATGTTTTATATTTTGAGGCCATTTTCTAGCCACGGTTGACCGCGGAAATGTATTTTTAGAAGGTTATATACACCGCCATTTTGTGAAGAAAAATCACAATTTTGTCACCGGCAAAGCGACTGATTATGTAAACGTGGCTAGTTACAAACGTGGCGTGTGTATGCTTGTACATATCTTCGTTTCAGTGTCTAAGTTACATTAATGTTGAGGAGTGTCCACAAACTCTTATGTCCAGAATTGTTGGTGCTTTACTATCGTTTAACGTTATACTTATATATAAATAAAATACTATAAATAAATAGTTATTGCTTTATCTTATTTCTTTCCTGAAGTTTATGAAGTTTCCAATTGTCTTTCAGGACAAGATTGAACAACATAATGCAGCCTAACAGCATTAGACCAATGAAGGCATGTCATATGAAAGCATGGCTCAGTTACAAGATGTAAGTATGTTTCATTATCTATACCATGGTTTTAATGGCTTACATACTATTTTAAATTTGTAGGTTTTTACTTACAAACAACAATAAATGTACACCTACGTGTTTAAAATTATTTTCTAGGTTTTCATCGAAAGATGAGAGATCAACTGAAGAATGCTATGGACCTGACTCTAAGGTACTCTTTCTAAACTTTCTCCACTTGATTAATATTATTAAATTCTAGCTTTGTATGGATTCCTTCATATTTGTTTGTATGCCACATCTTATGTTCCAGGAATTGATTTTACAGCAGCACTTCTCATGTTGCCAGCCTTGTTAAGCGAGACACTTCAACATTTCGTTGTGCTCCGGTGCGTATGTTGTTTTCTGTTTAGTATATGCTGTGATAAATGCATTTTATAATGCTTGATATTCTTTATATTAAGATGATGCAGTGGGTAGTGCTGTCACCTTACAGCAAGAAGGTCGCTGGTTCGAGCCTCGGCTGGGTCAGTTGGCATTTGTGTGAGGAGTTTGCATATTCTTCCAGTGTTCGTGAGGGTTTCCTCCAAGTGCTCCGGTTTCCCCACAAGTCCAAAGACATGCGCTATAGCTGAATTTGGTAAGCTTATTTGTCTGTAGTGTATAAATGTGTGTGTGTGAATAAGTGTGTCTGGATGTTTCGTAATACTGGGTTGAAGCTGGAAGGGCATCTGCTGCATAAAACATATGCTGGATAAGTTGGTGGTTCATTCCACTGTGGCGACCCCAGATTAATAGAGGGACTAAGCCAAAAAGAAACTGAATAAATGAATGAAATTTATATTAGTCTTTTAATCTGTGATACTTTTTTTTTTTAAATCAGTGAATATTAATTATTTTCCTTTCTATGCATGTTGATTTTCTCTTCATCAGTGATAGAGTGACTGATATTAGTGTAATTATTGCTTTGTCATTTACAGTGAACCATCTTCACCACATCCAACAGTTCAAGTACAGGAGGAGGCCACCGACTGGACAACTGTGTTAACAAGACAAGTCACGGCAGTCTTCAGAGTTGATGGGATTGCGATTGGCCGGGCTAATGATGTGGATGAATATACATTTTTGACATATCCATCTTATTAGAAGATCACCTTGATGTTTCTGCAGTGGAATGTTTTGAATGAACTGTGGACAGTGACAAGCCTGGATCTACTCCAGTTACCAGAGTGATCAACCTTGTTTTTTGTTTCTCTACATGCTCTTGGGATAATCACAATCAAGTTAATCCAGCACACTGCTATCATTCATGCATAAAGCACATTTTTAAATAACTTGTGCTCCTAATGACAATCAAAGAACATTTTCCAGATATGAGTGCTTTACATGTCGTGTTTATCAAAAGCATAAAGACATATTGTGTTACAACAAATTACAACTCCACTTGAGGATGATGAGGAGTAATCTGATGTTGAGGAAGAGGCTACTGATGTATTTGGTTTTCTGCACTGTTGAAGCAATTTATAGAGAAACATTGCCTTCATTCTGAAATACAGAGAAAATTTTGATGACAAATTATTTATTATGACTGAGTATTCTGACTCAAGACAAATACTTTGGACTTTATAAAGTGAAGTACTTGATGTAGCCTGTGTAATGTGTTTATAAATCTTAAACAGTATTCTTGTGGTCTTTGTATTAAGGGTAGATTATATACTGTACAGTGAGTGAACAATTTTTATTTGTTATCTAAATTGTTCTTTTTACTGTTTTACATGTCTGCTTTATATTTACTGTGTAATTTTATTTCTTGACACATTCAGTTGTGAGTTGTAATGAAATATTTCTACATTAATAAATAAAAATGGACATCTGCGAACCGAAATATTTTATTTATTTATTTGTGCATGCAGTCACCAAAGGATCAAAATGCCTGGGTCAGTACCCTGAAAATGCTATATAATATAATAAGGTACATTTTTGTACCTTCGGTGGGGGTACAAAATTGTCCCTTAAAGGGTACAAATGTAGAAGGTACAATTTTGTACCTTTAAATAGAGGTACAAATTTGTACCCTTAAGGGTACCACCCCAGTGACGGGCCATTTGTACCCTAAAAGGTACAATTTTGTACCTTTTTTTCTGAGAGTGTAACTTAAATCTTAACACTATAACAAACTGCTGTGTGTGTGCGCAGTGTATATCTCATAAGGGTTCAGTCAGTTTAACATTTGTGGCAATTTCTGGAAAAGTAGACGGCTGCCTGCCCCTGTGGGATGCAGGCTTTGTGGACCCAACAACAAACACATCTGACACATTTCTGCAGGGACACCATTGTCTGCCCTTTGCTGGAACTGCTACAAAGAAAGAGAAAAACATCTGAATCATAATAAGCGTAGTTGTGAGAATTTGAATGAACTCTTACATCGATTCTACATCTCATTGAAGTTGGCATGAATGGGATAGCTTCAAATTAAACTAAAGATATATACTTTAAATTATATAAACAAAAATATACATACAGTAAAAGTCAGAATTATTAGCCCCCTTTTTAATTTTTTTTTCTTTTTTAAATATTTGCCAAATTATGTTTGAGCAAGTAAATTTTCACAGTATGTCCGATAATATTTTTTCTTCTGGAGAAAGCCTTATTTGTTTTATTTCAGCTAGAATAAAAGTAGTTATTATTTTTTCATCACCATTTTAAGGTGAAAATTATTAGCCCCTAAAGCTATTTACTTATTTCAATAGTCTACAGAACAAACCATTGTTTTACAATAACTTGTCTAATTACCCCAACCTGCCTAGTTAACCTAAGTAACCTAGTTAAGCCTTTAAATGTCACTTTAAGCTGTATAGAAGTGTCTTGAAAAATATATAGTCAAATATTATTTACTGTCATCATGGCAAAGATAAAATAAATCAGTTATTAGAAATGAGTTATTAAAACTGTTATGTGTAGAAATTAAAAAATCTTCTCTCCGTTAAACAAAAAATAGGAAAAAAAAATAAACAGGGAGGCTAATAATTTTGACTTCAGCTGCATATTGAATACCAGGCAAAAAATAAATAAATAAATAAAATGAAATTTGATATTACTTGAATATCACATTTTTGGGTGATGGAATGCACAATATTGCTCAGAGGCGCATACTGCTTTTCATACTGCTTTTCATACTCCTTTTCAAGATACAATAGTTAAAAGTAAGTAGCCTACTCGCATGAAAATATTTTGTTTTATAGGCTAGTTTAAATGTTAAAAAGGCTTGCTATAGAATTTTGAGTCATGGCATGTTTTCATTTTGAGTCAGTCAGTGCTTTGTTAGAAATTTAGACAGGATAAAGCATTCAAAATGATAGTCCGCCAAAAATTATAATTCTGTCAATATTTACTCACCGTTTACTTGTTTCAAATCTTTATTCCTTTTCTTTCTTTTGTTAAACACAAAAGTAGACAATCTATTATGATGAACGCTGGATATCTATTCACTTCCTATATGTTTTTCATGCATTGATTTTCTAAATATGGTCTTTTGAGGTCAACAGAAAAAAAGAAGCTCAAATGTTTGGGACTACTTGAGTTTGAGTAAATAATGAGTGCATTTTCATTTGTGGGTGAACTATTCCTTTAACTGCTCATATAATTAGTAAATGTTCAATATACCATGAGCAGTATACATGCCTAAAGTGGGGAATTTGCTAACTTTTTTATTCTAATAGATTATTTGGTCACACTTTATTTTGATGATCTGTTTGTGGAATTTAAGTTACATTGCATATATGCCAACTAATTCTCATTATATTATAAGTACACTATTAGGTTAGGGTTACTGTAAATTGACATGTACTTGCAAAGTTTCTTATAGTAAGCTAAATGTCTGTTGAAGGAGCAGTATTAACAGATATTAAGCAGCCAGTCTACTAATACTCAAATGGACCATCAAAATGAAGTGTTACCGATTATTTAAAATGTTTTGATTATGTTGGAATTATGACAAATATTTTCAAACAATTAGTAAACCGTTTTAGTGGTCGACTCGGCACTCTTTAATACCGCGCGTGCGCAGAGGCAGAGTCTACTAGTGTATAAGAGTAGAGCTGAGTTCAGTTGAGCCGAGCTTCAGTTCGGTGTGAAGATGACAGAGCGAGCAGAAGAAGAGCTGATGGAGGAAATACACTGTGCGTTTATAAAGCTGCTGTCTGTGAGGCTGAACAATTTGACTGCACGAAAAGACCCGAAATAAAACACTTCACAATATGAAGACGCGAACGGTAGGCTACTGCAAACTCTGATATTATGCACTGTATAACTTTAACGTTACTTGCCTTCAAAAACATTTGCCGTGGTACGTAACGACAGTTTCGCGCCACACCGTCTGTTGTTATTGTTGCTACTGTAAAATGGTAACGTTAATTAGTGAGGGACTTGACATCTGCTTTAGGCTTAGCGAATCTTTCTGCCTTAACAGTTTTAAACACTTTTCTACTGACAGACGTGTCAGTGGCAAACTGTATACATATGACCCTAACAGCGGTTTCTGTGCGCCAGATTGCAGGCAAACCTATTTACTGCAGATGGCTGCGTGATTAATATAGCAAATGAACGAATTTCTGTCATACTTTTGGTCAGATTTTTTTTTTTTTGTTATGTAACTCCATTACAGAATTCAGAATTTTGAAGTGATGAGTAAGTATAAGTTTATTGTAACGTCAATGTAATGAAATTGTAGCCTTTCCCACAAGCAGTTCTGTATTGATATGAAAATAACTTATAATAAAATGAAGTATATCATATATTATAAAAGCTAAATAAGGTTAAAAAATAATGTACAATTATTTAAATCATTATTAAAAAATAAATTTAGAAACGGGATGTAAAATATTTATTTGCTTGTGTGCTTTTAAAATATTCAGTCCATTAACTTAATTAATTTCATTGTAAAACTGTACGTGTCAAATGTTTTTCTCTTTTTTCCCCAGTACTTTTGTGTATATATATATATATATATATATATATATATATATATATATATATATATATATATATATATATATATATATATATATATTTTTTTTTTTTTTAACAATTTGGTTGTTGTTTGGTTGTTTATTATTTATTAATGCATTGGGACACTTTTCAAGTGTGCTTAGTTGTTTTGAGCCCTTAACAAAACCCAACATTAGCTGTCATAAGATGTCATTTTAGTTAAAACATGGTTTACTTTCCATGCATAGAATTTGTGATAATATATTTTAGGTAGTGCTGTCATATGATTAAATCACAATTATTCGCATCCAAAATAAGAGTTTGTATTTACATAATGTATGTGTACTCATTGTGTCTAAATATTTTGTATGTATATATACAGTTGATGTTAGAATTATTAGCCCCCGTTTATTTTTTTTTTATTTCAGCTAGAATAAAAGCAGTTGTATATTTTTTTATTGTTTAGTTTTTTTTATTATTTTTTATTCATTGTTAAAGGTAATAAATGTTTCCTGTTTCTTTTGTTTCAGCGTCATGGGATCATACTGATTGGTGTTGTGACTGTGCTTACAAGCTTATTGTTTGTCTACAACAGCACTTCTGCAGACACACCAGGGGATCAGCTGCATTCAGATGGACATCAGATAGATGCTGCAAGCCGACAGACATTCAGCTTAGAAGGTTACATCAGCATCATTGATCATAAGGTAACTGACGCTTATTAGGTCTATAAAATGCAATGTAGTGCTTAAATGATTAATATGGTGCTTAAAATGTAGAAAACGTTCCTTTGAAGCTTCTTAAATGCATTAAAGGAATAGACAAATATAATTTAGTCATCCACAGTAATACAAGATGTAGGTGACTTTTTTCTTTTTTAGCAGAACATTAAACAAGATTTTTAGCTGAAACTGTGGTCTTTGATGATTTATAAAATTCAAGTTAATAGATACCGGCACTTCAGACTGTTTGACAAGGCTGTGGATTAAAGGTTATAATGTTGAGGGAAAAAAAAGTTCAGTTTCTTGCACAGAATGATTGTATTGCTTTACAAGAGCTCAGTCTATTTCTAGAAGATACATTATTTGTACAAATAATATTTTTTTAAACTTCAAAAGTAGTTTAGTTTGTTAGTAGTTGTTGTTGTTGTTGACTTGTATTTATGAACCACCAGTATCATGAATTCAGCTAAAAGCCTCTGTAATCTACTAAACAAGAGGTAATCTATATCTTGGATGGGCCAGAGGGTTAGCAAATTACATAAAAGTTTAATTTTCAGATGAATCTTCCCTTTAATTTTCTACAAATTCCTCTCATTAGTTTTATTTTTCCCTTTGAAAGTCACATGCACCGATAACTACAGTTGCCTCTGTCTGTAATTTTTAATAACTGTATCTTCCTTTATGGATAAGAGCTCCAAAATGACTCATCTGGAAATCACAGTAAATGCTGACCTTTAAACTTCACAATCTCATCTCTCAGACCAGACTCTGATCTTCTACACTTCACCTTTGCACAAAACCTCCATTGTTCTAAGCACTGCATTTTGCTTACTAATATATAAGTCTATTCATTGTGTTTGGATTTAGGTCACGATATTTGAATGAATTTTTCCTAAGAACTTAAATATCAAGAGTAACAACAATTTATGATTTTTATTGATTTAAAAATAAATTGCCGCTGCATTTTCCTTAGTCATCAAATAATATCCTTTTGGCACTGGCATTTTACAATATGCAGTGCACTATAATGCTTACAAAAGACTTGGCAACTTGTCTTTCCTTCTGTCATCTGTTTTCAGTGTTCTGTCTCTTATGTTTTTTGTGATAAATTGGGCACAGGGCTTTAAAGCTTTTTAAATTCCACCATCCGTGATGCTGTAATTCCTTCACTTCTGATCAGATACGCTGGAAAGCTGCAAGCAGGTGTTGTCAAGGCTTGGCCTCATCTTGAGGCATTGTAATCAGCAGAACTATCAGGGATGTAAATCTGCGTCTCGGTTCTCTCTTTCGCTCTCTTTTATTTCCCTCCCTCACTTGTGCTTTTATAACGTGACCATGGATTTGGGTTTAACACTATCCTCCTCTGTAGAAGCATTGTTTACTTTCCATGCATAGGATTTGTGTAATGAGCACGTTTCATGAAAAATGAAATTATGTGTGTGTGTTCATGAGTGTGTGCGCATACATGGATAATATATTTTAAGTAGTGCGATTAATCGCATCCAAAATAAGAGTTTGTATTTACATAATGGATGTGTACTCATTGTGTTTAAATATTTATAAGTATTTATATAATATTTATATAAATATTAATTTATTAATATTATAACAGTATTAACAGTATAATATTAAATCGCCTCACAGCAAGAAGGTCGCTGGTTTGAGCCCTGGCTGGGTCAGTTGGCATTTCTGTGTGGAGTTTGCATGTTCTCCCTATGTTCATGTGGGTGTCCTCTGGGTGCTTCGGTTTCCTCCACAGTCCAAAGACATGCGGTTTCCCAATGTTGTGCTGTGACTGGAAGGGCATCCGCTACGTAAAACATGTGCTGGATAAGTTAACAATTCGTTCCCATGTGGCGCCCCCTGATTACTAAAGGGACTAAGCCGAAAAGAAAATGAATGAAAGAATAATATTTATACAATGTGTATTATATGTATTATATATATATATTCTCTCTTCATTTATTCACCCTTATTCAACTCTGGGTTTTATCTGTTTTATTACACAAACGGAGAAATATTGAACAAATGTTGTAAACCTGTAACTACTGACTTCCAAAGTATTTGTTTTACCGTTTATTAATGTTTTACTATTTATTTGTTTTGTATCTCCTGTGGAAGTCCGTGGTTACAGGTTTCTAACATTCTCCTTATATGTCACCTCTTGTTTTCCAGAAGACTAAAAAGAAAACTTAAACTGGTTTGGAACAAGTAAAAAGTGAGTAAATGATGACAGAATTTAAATATTTGGGTTAACTATCCTTTCAAGTCATTAAAAAGGTATAGTTGACACAAAAATAAAAGCTCTGCATCATTTACTTGCCACCCATGTGGCTTTCTTTCTTATGTGGAAGATAAAAGGGCATTGTTGATGAATGTTCATGCTTCTCTCCTATATACAGTCAAAGTGGGGACCAAGAACTATCAAAACAAACAGAGAAACACCAAAGAAGCAACATATTCTTAGATGTCTGAAGCCATACTTTAGCTTTGTGTCACGACAGAAACTCATATTTCATTGATCATGAAAGAGCATTATATATAAATAATACGATAACAATAATACAACAGTGATAATAATATTTAATAATAAATTATTGTACTACTGCATACAGTACAAATAATGGTCACACTTTATTTTGATGGTCCGTTTGTTGAATATAAGTTACATTGCATCTACATGCCAACTAATTCTCATTAGATTATAAGTAGACTGTTAGGTTGGAGTTAAGGTTAGTGTAAGTTGACATGTATTTGCTAAGTTTCTTGTAATCAGTTAAATGTCTGTTGAAGTAGCAGTATCAACAGATATTGAGCAGACAGTCTACTAAAACTCAAATAATAATATCCATCTTTGAACATTATTTCAACATTTTAAATTCTAAAGATTTACTCTAAAGAGCAATATAGACATTCTGAAATAATACTAAAAACAACAGTAATAACAAATATTTTACTAGGTGGTTCATTCCACTGTGGCGACACCTAAGAAATAACGGACTAAGCTGAGGGGAAAAAAAGAGGAAGGAAAGGAAATTTTACTAGTAATAATAGAAGTTTCTGTCCTTTTGCAGAATAATTTAATTATGTACACTCATGTACTCAGGAAACAAGGGGACTAGTATTTTTTTTTTTTTTTTAAATTAATCACTTAAAATTTGTTCTATTAAATTGGTCTTCTATAGCCGCACATGAGCTTTGTGTCAGAAACAAACCTACATATTGTACAAAACTATGTATGACATTCATGGCCAACAGTTACTGTCATATATATATATATATATATATATATATATATATATATATATATATATATATATATATATATATATATATATATATATATATGAGCAATTCCGTGCAAATGTCAACCTTGCCATGAAAAAGATTTTCGTTTTTACCAAAATATGGAAACCATTTCTGGGTTTTTTGTGTAACCAAGTATTTTACAGTACTTTAAAAATACTCAAAAATGCATCTGTCAATGTTTTCAAACTATTCTATTTGATTTACCAAAGTCACACAAATGGTAATTTCACATGCGTCACATCCATAACAGAGAGATGTCACATCCATAATGACACTTTTTCCTCAGAAATGTGAAAATATTAAGTAAAATAAAACCAAGCAATTTTGTTTTATAGAGAGCCGACTCTAATCCTTTTGATTAGCATTATTTCTTTTGGGTTGTGCAGTTTAATTCACATAATTTCTACAAAGTATGTTGTATACTGTAAACTCGCAGACTTTTTTTGTCACATCCATAACGCATGCTTATTTTCCTCATTTAAAGTACAAAACACGTTTACAGATTGATATTTTTCTGCTCCCATAACTCTGTGGCTAGTTGCTCTTGAAAATATAATTAAAATTTTTAATATAATGTTAACATATACTTTCTCTGTCAATTTATGTGTTGAGTTTTTACTGCAAATGTCACATCCATAACGCTGGAATTGCTCATATATATATATATATATATATATATATATATATATATATATATATATATATATATATATATATATATATATATATATATATATATATATATATACATAAATCAACAATAGAAAGAAAATCAATTAAATTTTAAAAAAGACATGACAATGATTAAATTGTAAGAGAGCTTCTGGGTGAACTATCTTTTTAATGTGATTAAAAATATTTTTAAAAATATAAAGAATCTAAACAAAGTAAGATAAGTCTGCAGTTTAACTTGAAATGTCGTGAGCAGTCATGTAGGCATCCCTATCACATTTTTCACTGCGAGACACGGCTCTCAGTCTACCAGTTCTCATTAGTCCAAAGAGCACACTTATCCAAGCTAATAAGAGTGCCAAGACTCAGAGCCAGATTTTTAATGGATACTCTGTGGAAGTAATTTCAGAAGCAGAAGATTTGCTCATATTAGCGCAAATGAACAGCCAGTGTGGAAGTTCACTGAATGAACATGGCCTACAAGTCTTCATCAAAAACATCCGTGTCTATTTTCTAATGTTCAGTGGAAGGAAATGATTTCTGAAATTCATGTCGAGTAGATGGAAAAAAATATGCAGATGATCTGAGCTAATTTTGACTGATGTGGTGATCTAGCGTTGACCTACTTTTGCTATAAAGTTATTTTAAATAATAAGAAAAGGTAAATAAAAATAATAATAATAAGTATTTAGAATTATAGAGATACCGGTTTGTTTTTTTTAAATAAAATATTAGTCGGTGTTAAAAATAATGTAGAAAATAATACAAATTAGGGCTGCACGATATTGGAAAAGTCTGATGTTGAGATACTTTGTTTTGCTGCGGTATATATATTGCAATATAAATAGAATTTTTATCAGATGACTTAATTAGCTCTATTTGGAAAGATTTTATTCCTTTAGATCGACTGTAAAAAGACTAGATCAAAAAGTATGTTTCTATACAGTGCATCTGCATAAAATATTATAAATTATATAAAAAACAGAGCAAAAATAAAAGTTACATAAACAGTGCTTTATGGTTTTCTGAGTTTAACAGTATTCGAATATAGAAATTGAGCAATAAATTGTAAAATAACATGGTCTACATTGTATAAACAATTTTATGCAATAATAATAATATCTTTATCTTTGAATCTTTATTAAATAATCTAATTCTGCGATGTGACTATTGCAGATACACGCATTGCGATATCCATGCTCAAACAATATATTGTTCAGCCCTAATACAAATAATTTAAAATGTAAGTAAAATACTGGTGGATGTTGAATGTACAATTAAGAAATTTTGAACATATATATTCACTTGATGCATTCAACTACATACAACTATTCCTTAAAGGTGCAGTATGTAAGTTTGACACCCAGTGGTTGATTTAGGTATTGCACACCTGTATCAACACATTTTTTACTCGTGTCATTCTCTGATGAGTCCATGCAAGCACAGGTTGCCAGATTAACGTGAGCGTGCTTGACTATTAAGCCTAAAGGCTGATTAGAACCGTTTTCTAACAAAAAGCAATGGCATGCGATAGAAGAATTTTTTTTTTTCATACTAAAAGGAGTTTTTGTCCTAACCAACACCTGAAATGTCTACTTTAGAAATAACTTCTATTTCAGCTAAACAGAAAACTGACAATATCACCTCAGGTACACCTCATGTGCTTTATTCAGTGTTAAATGCTAACGTTGTGAGTTTGAATGCCATTTTACATGACATTTACTGCCATACTACTGAAAGCAGCAGCAGATATTTTCACCTCAGATCTTGAAAATAAAATGCACGATTTGAAATTGTATTTTAGAACTGTGACTCAGTGCAAGTCAACACATATCAGTGATTCAGCATGTACATTAATAATGTTAAAGATGTTTAATGTGTATAAAGTAGATTATTAACCTTACCATTTCGTAGGAGTGCAGTAAGTGCACGATTCTGTGCTGCTGAAATGCTGTATTTAAATTTCTGTCATGTTTCGTCTGGTGCAAACAGCCAAATTGCTTATCACTGCAAATTTTGTCACATAGTATGTTGTTAGTACTAATGTTTATGTTTTGTAATATTTATACTATTTGCTAATTAATGACAACCTCATGTGGAACTCTGAATCTGCGTCTCATTTTGGGGCTGCTACTGTCCACTGCAGGTTGCATTTTCGGTCGCGGGCACATGCTTTGAGAGCATTTCTGACTAAATGAATCAAATACGGGGTTTTTCATGAAGGCAACCCAGGGAGCTGAAATATAATTGGCTAAAGTGGCAGTGGGTGGGTTAAAAGAACCAAAAGAAAGACAGCCTTTCCGGCATATAACGCACATTTTCAAAGCAGAATATCTGACATTAGCATAGTTTTTTAGATAAACAAGAATGTTTACTTAGCATTTTTCTTAAATATCTGTAAACATATCATGGTATTTATATGCTTTAGAAGAGTCAAAAACTTACATACAGCACCTTTAATTTACACCTAAATTATTACTTCTATGCATTTTTTTATATTAATTAAATTAATATTCAATTCAATATCAGCCATTAATTGGGAATGCTAGCTAATGAAATAGTACAAACATACTAAGTTTTCCTACTTATTCTATCAATCAGAAACTTTACACAGGCAGTATATGTTTATCCAGAATGCATAATGGCCTGAATTTATTTTTTGCCCCACAGAAAGCTTCTCAGACAGAGAGAGGGAGATCATTATCAGCGTAATTATGATCATCTGTCCCGGTGGAGTGAGCTTAAGAATGAGGATGTTAATGAGAGAATAATAAGTGTGGATATTTATTTACTGGGCGTGATTTGTGTGCTCTCGCCTTGGCTGTGATCTCCATGGAAATGACCCTGTTTATCACAGCAGAAGAAATCGAATGGAGTCTCTATAGCTAAGAAGCAGAGATACCTGCATAGGGACAGGGCTGTCTGAGGCTTTATGGCTTCACATGTGTTATAAATGCATTATCTGACGCAGTGGCAGGTCTGTCGGGACCACCGTACTGTGCCAATATACCGGCCCCGCATGTGTCTTTGTCTTTAGGTTGTGTGTAAATTTGTTATTGTAGCGCAACTATAAAATATATATTGCCAAAAGGACTTCTACCAGGGAAAACGTTGTATATATGCAGATTTAGTTTCACTTTAACCTACATAATGCATTCAGCATGTTTGTTTTTACATCTCACAGTTTTATAAATGAGTCATTGCTTGATATTATTCAAATAACCAAACTTATCTCAAATCAGAAACTTCTCATGAGTGAGACATTTAAATGTCGCCATGTTATATGCTCTTTTTATTGTATTTCCTATTCCTGTCATTTTCCTTAATACAGAATATCAACAAATCCTTCATCTTTCAAGTCCATGCTTGTGGATTTTGCTCTTTAGTTCATTTCACAGTTGGAATTTGAGAGAATACAGGTTTTCATTTAATACTTGTTGATAATAGTCAACGATGCCATGTATCTTAATGAGATGTCTTGGCACTCTGAATAGAAAAACAGGCAACCAGTTTTTTTAACATGGGTAGTTTTCAAAATGTTGCCTTCTGTGTGTGTAAAACTGACCTCTGGTGTTTATAGCCCAAATATTTTTTTGCGGGGTTTTGCGTGACAATAGAACTATTCTGCAACTTTCCAGCTCTGATTGTTATAGAATTTTTGGGCTCTCCAACCATTCTCCTAACAGTGCACTGGGACCAAACACATCGTCAGACACACAACATCTTCCTGTTTCAGAAGACTTTCCTCTGGCAGAAATTTGTTACTTAATTATTGCTCTGATTGTGGTAAAAATGGGCAATTTCAGTGTTCTTGCTTCTTTCTTATTTTCTCATTACTCTCTTACCACTTCCCATTTTGTGAAGCACTAAAATTGCCACAAATTGCAGTTTTTGCTTTGCTTTTGTGAAAAATGTCTGATGCTACATCTGGAATTGTGTACTTCCCTACTATATATAGTATGTGAAAACTATTATGTGAGCCGAGAACAGTATGTCTAATTTCATAGTGTTTAAAAAAACAATAAGCGAAAAGTACCTGTATGACCTAATACTTCCAGCGAGATTCTGTAGTGTGCATCCAATGGACGCTGCGCTATCTCATGATGCCATGAACGGGAGTAAAGCAGCACCTTTGATGTTGATAGGTAATGTAATAATGAGAAATGGCGGATGTACGTCTGAATTCCATTCATACCAGTCACATTCATAGTATATAGAGTATTCAGTTGTAGTGAAGTAAATTCAATTTCAATTGTAGTACCTAGGTGAGTAGCATGCAATTTCAGATGCAGATGTTTAATTTGGTGTGCCACCTCATATTTATTCCTCTGTGACAACAGGAGGACATGGTTGAACAATGTGTATTTTTAGTATTGTACAAATTTTAAATTATTAGTGGGAATCTGTTCTTAATGAGAGGTTTTTTAATTTAATATTTAAACATCCAATTTTACATGCAAAATGTATGCCAAATTTCCATATGTTAAACTATAAAGAATGTTTTACAGTGTTTTTTACTTACCAAGGGTTTCAATATAGGCACAAA
This sequence comes from Danio rerio, assembly GCF_052040795.2. Taxonomy (NCBI): domain Eukaryota; kingdom Metazoa; phylum Chordata; class Actinopteri; order Cypriniformes; family Danionidae; genus Danio; species Danio rerio. Next base: position 19,709,280 of record NC_141028.1, on the reverse strand, counting down.
TATTGTAAAATAAAAGTGCAACTGAAATGTATTTTGAGTTTTATGTGAACTTTAAATGATTACTCAAAAATAATAAATAAAAACATTTTTAAAACCTACCGCTTTATTTCTAACAAACTGGTTTGAAAACAACATATTCTGAAAAGTTTTCAAAGATGAAAAATACATTTTACCTGCATGAAAAAGTCATGCTGGAATGATTCATCAATATGTGTAAGTATGTTTATCTATGGGAAAGACAAAGGATTGTTGCCACTAATAGAACTTCATAACATTGAGAAAAAGAAAAGTTTTGCTGTCAGCAGTTATCTATAGTGGCGTTTTGGTGTTGTGGTGGGTTTTGTTTGTGTTGGTTGATTGACATAATTTGCGTCCGTTTCTGTCGTGATTCCTTCATTGATTAGTGTCTGTACCTTTGTTTGGCTTTGATTGATTGCTTTGGTCTGTCTATAAAAGCTCTGTGTTTCTTCTGCTTCATTATCCATTCTCAGTATATTAGTATCAGGTTAGTTTGTTGCTTTTAATTCTTGTGATCCTGTGGTCTTCCTACTAAAAACAATGCAGTCTTTACAAATTTTTTGCAACAGTTTTTTTTGCAAAAATTCCTCTAAAATGAGTGTTCAGAAAGCTTTCCCTCAAAGCCTTTCTTGTGGGTTGGTTCAGCGTCGTGTAGTGTTGATTATACTGGAGGGACTCAATAATGGTGACAGTAAAGGTAAAAGGAGTCTTTGTGGACTGGGCACTTTGATCTGTTTTGCCCTTTCAGTGTGTCTCCATGCATTCATTTTCACAGTGATCTCATTCACATGCATCTAAATTATTCACTCTGCATGCATAGGTTTATCCTTTCGTCTTTTGCTTGCATAATTGTAGATTTTAAAAAAATATGTAATATTTATAGTACATCTCTTAATTGACATGTTTTCATTTTCTGAATTAAAATAAATTTTTTGTGAGGGGGTAGCATCAAAAATATCTGGGTGGTTTAACGGCCTGAAAGAAAAAAAAATAGATTAAAATCTTATAAAAAGTGAGATAAAAAAATTTTGCCATTTAGATTTTATTTCTTACAATTCAAAATCTCACAATGCTAAGTTTATAGGAGTAACACTTTAGTTTAATTAACAATTCTCACTATTAACTACAGTAGTGGTTTATCATGAGCCCATCGTTTACTTATGTAAATGTGTGTAAAATATATATTTATTCAATTCTTATATTTCTGTAATATTATTGAGTTATATGCAAATGTTTGGATTATTTATGTACAATACAATTCGTGCAGTAATATTTTCTACACCTTTTAGTGAGGTAACCTGCTGTAGTTTTGCTTACCAAACAGGTGGCACCAATTGGCTTTGAATTGTAAACCTTAAATAAAAGTTAAGGAGATTAATTTGCTGATTTTGTACAAAATGCTCATCCTACCACTAGTGAACGCACCACCAGCATTCAAAAGTGACCAAAAACATCAGTCAGAAAGCATAGGAACTGAGAAGTTGTCTGTGGGCATCACCTGCAGAATCCCTCCTTTATAGAGGTGTCTTGCTAATTGCCTATGATTTCCACCTGTTCTCTATTCTATTTGCACAACAGCATGTGAAATTGATTGTCAATCAGTGACTATGTTATTTTGAGTGTTTAATTTTTAATTTGTGGACTTTAACTGCAGTTTGGCACTTTCACTTTCATTCACGAACATTTCCTGCACGCCCTCCATGACAAACAAGATATTGGATGCAATAATAAACTGCTGGAAGTGTTGTATTAATGAAAGTTCATACCGCATGCTGAATGGTAGAAAAAAAAAACCTTCCGCATTTAACTATGCAGGTGTCTGTGGTCTGCGCTGACTGGGTTGGTGCAGAGAGTGTCAAACAGCCTTGTGTGTCTGGACTATCTTGTCGCAAAACGCTACGTGATGGTAATAGTTTGATTAAGGTGTTTACATGTCTGTACTGCACTTCAATAATGCAACTAAAATCGGCATACCCCACATATCTTAATTCGATTTCTCTTTTGTTCGATTATGACCTTAATCTGATTAAGTTAATCAAAAATCACTGTTTACATGGTTAACTCTTAATCAGAGTATTGTTTTAATCGCGTTAAAATTAATTTATTGGTGTCCATATACACGTAGTCAGTGTTGCTTCCTAAGTGGGCAGATTGATTTCACAAAAGTGTGATTGATTGAGTTACATCGTGATGTTTATATTGAGTTACTGTACAAGTGTATTTTTTATATTTTTGAGCAGTGTACATGGAGCATACTTCTCTAACAGTCATGTAGTGAATTTAAATTTAGTTGTAGTACCTACTGTTTGAGTAGTATGCGATTTCAGATGCAGCTTGAGTGAGTTTGGCTCTGTGTTACCTCATATTTATTCCCTTGTTATACAGGAGGTCATGGTCACCCATATGCACTAAAATAGCAAACTATTAGTGGTAATTAACTGTTCTCAACCGTTTTTTTTTTTTTTTTTTAAATATTTAAACATCTGATTTTACATGCAAAATGTATGCCAAATTTCCTTAGGTTAAACCATAAAGAAAGTGTTATTTTACTCATATTTACCAAGGGTTCCAGTATAAGCACAAAAACTGAAACATGGTGCAACCTGCAAAATTCTGCGGATTTTTATTTTATTTCTTACAAAACAAAATTCCGGGCAGAAATAGCAAAAAAAACTCTGCAGATCCTGTCTTTTAAGATATTGGCTGGTTATTAGTACTTATTAATTAGTAGTTATTATTGGTAATATTCTTCATCTCTTATCCTACCCAATGCCTACACCTAACTACTACAAGCCGAGGAGACACAGGACATTAACATGCATCAGATTGACATTGTACCTTAACATTGTGGAGATGTTGCATTTTGTTTGGAAATGAAAATGTGATTAATGTCAGAACCCAACATCTTGCCGACAATGTCCAATGTACAACCTAAAATCAACCAAATATCAATGTCTAATGATGTTACAGCTTTACGTTGTGTGGACGTTACCACTATGACGTCTCTCAGACGTTGGAATTGGTTGCCATACCTGACAAATAAATGTCAGTTTTTGATGTCAGTAAGATGTTAATTTAAGACTCGACATTGGATTCTGGTCACTTTCCAACACAATCTAAATTAAACCAAATGTCAGCGTCATTTGACATTGTTATTGGACGTCAAAATAACGTCCTTAAATGTTGGCATTGAATTTTGGTCACCTGACGTCAACTGAAATCTAACCTAATATTATGTCTTTTGATGTTCTGTGCCTGCTGGAGTATTTAATAACTATTTATAAGTAGCAGTAAATGATGACTTTATTGAAGCAAACATCATAGTTATGGTTTGTTAATAACGAAAGTTGTATTTTAAGTGAAAGTGTAACTACATATCTTGCCATTCTGTAGTGGCGTTTTTCAAGCTGCAATTCTGAGTTTATGTCTTGCTATTATGAGTTTGTAGAATACAATAAGTCACAAATGTTTAAAGGTAAAATGTAATGATTCTGAGGGTAAAAATACATTAAAATCCATGGTTTCTATTTTTTTTTTAAAGGTGATTGAACACAAAGTCTACTATGTACATAAAACTCCCTGTTCTCACCATTGTCTCCATCCTCAGCCTCTCAAGACGCACTGCAGAAGTTGTGCCTTGGTGACGAGCTCTGGTCACATGACAGGAAGTGGTCGAGGTGCAGAGATCGACGAAACAGAGTGTGTCATTCGTATGAATGATGCCCCAACAAGAAGATACCAGAAGGATGTGGGCCAGCATACAAATCTCCGTGTGATTGCTCATTCCAGCATGCAGCGTGTGCTGCGAAACCGCTACGAGCTCCTCAACTCCAGCCAGGACACTTTCTTTATCTTCTGGGGGCCTGGAAACTACATGCGGAGAGACGGTAAAGGCCTTGTCTACAACAACCTGCGTCTGATGAAACAGTTGATGCCCAAACTTCAGGTGTACATCATCTCACGGCCGAAGATGCTGCAGTTTGATGAACTCTTCAAGAAGGAGACTGGAAAGGATAGGTGAGAATGATCAAACTTTTAACTTTCTTTGTGTTCATTTATTTACCCTTAGTTTACCATTCATTTATAATGATGAAAGAGAAGAACTGGTAGTAGGATGAGGTTGGGCCCTCTGATAGTATCTCTGGGGGCTCCAAAAGTGCGTGGAACCTTAGAATCCTCCTAACTTAACCACCCCCCGTTAGCGGCACCCCTACTTAAAACTAGAGTTAGTAATACTGAAGAGAGTATGGGTCTCAAACTCTGGAGGGCCGCAGCTCTGCAGTTTTACTCCAACTCTAATCAAACACAGCTGATCCAAATGATCAACTTGTTCAAAAGAGTCTTGAACACCTTGATTAGTTGTATGAGCTGCAGAGCTGCGGCCCTCAAGAAATTGATTTTGAGACTAGAAGCACTAATATTGGCTCTACTACAACCCCAAATCAGAAAGAGTTGGGACAGTATGGAAGTAAAATACATAAAAATTTTAAAAAAAATCACATTTTGCACTTCAAAATGTGCCTCACATTTTTTATTGCTGACAGGCCAGTCAAGTACCTGTATCCTCTTTCTCCATAGCCAGGACTTTGTAATGTGTGCAGAGTCCGGTTTTACAATGTCCTGTTGAAATATGCATGGCCGTCCCTGGAAAAGAAGGCAGCATATTGTGCTCCAAAATCCCTGTTTACTTTTCAGCAATAATGGTGCGTCACAGAAGTGCAAGTTACCTTTGCCAAGGGTACTGAGACAACCCCATACCATCACAGACCCTGCTTTGGACTTGTTGCTGGAAACACTCTGGATGATCTTTTGAATGACGATACTTGATGCAGTGCCGCCTGAGAGATCGAAGATTCCGGTTGTTCAGCTTAGGCTTGCGCCCTTGTCTTTTATATGCTAAAATTCCTACAGATTTCTTGAATCTTTTCCTTATATTATGCACTGGCGAAGGTGAAACATCCAAATGTCTTCCTATTGTTCTTTGAGGGAAATAATTTGTTCACATATTTGTTGGCAAACTGGCGATTCTCAGTCTATCTTTATTTATGAAGGCAGGCGTGACCAACCCTGTTCCTGGAGATCGAACTTCCTGCAGATTTCAGTTGCAAGCCATATCAAACACACCTGCCTGTAATTATCAAATGCTGTTCAGGTCCTAATTAATTGGTTCAGGTGTGTTTGACCAGGGTTGGAGCTGAACTTTGCAGGAAGGTTGATCTCCAGGAACAGGGTTGAGCACCACTGCCTTAAGGAATAGACCTTTCTTGGATGCTGCTTTTGTACCAAATCATAATTACAATCACCTGTTGACATCACCTGTTTCAAATCACATCATTATTTAACCAATTGCCTGATTAACACCCCTAAAGCCTTGGTGTAGAAATCGTGGTGATCAAGCTGCACTTTTCCCCCCATAGACTTTTATTCATATGCTTGTGAATGCGACAGACTGGAAATGGAAGCTTGTGGGACAAATTTGCGCTCATGCACAAAATCACATCATGTAACTGTGTGAGACCAATGAAAGATCAAAACATGACCTGTCTGTACAGAAATTTAAAATATGGACCAATCGTTTCCTTTTAAAATGTCTGATCATCTTGTTTAATCCCGCCTCTTTGCGCAGTGCCGTATGACAGAATTTTTCATGCTCAAACTCGTGACTGTGGCGTGTATTGTAATGTATTGCAGGTCTGAATGGCAGGAAAGGATGTTTACTTACGAATAAAATGAAGTTGGCCAGACAAAGCATGAAATAATATAAGTCAAAGTAAATTTGGACATCACTGCTCTCTTTTTTTATTTGCGGTTTCCATACTGTTCTAACTTTCTGATTTGGGGTTGTATAATGAATGGGTGATATCTTTACATTACTAAATGATTAAATTCATGTGATTATTGATCTTGATTATGTAGAATTACATCACAGCAAAATACTGAATCTTCTACAATGAATGAATGAAACCAATCATTTAATTTGATTATGTCTTTTTATTATTTATCACTTGCTGGAAGGCACATCATTTATATAATTTAATTTATGACCTATTTTTGTATAGTTGTTTGTAAAACTTGATTATAAAATTCTATATATAATTGACATTCAATATATGGATGAATGTAATGAATGCATGAATGAAAAAACACATAATAAATAAATGATTAAATAAATTCTTGAGTATATACACAATTTAATAAAAGATAATAGGTGATTTTACCTTTTTTAACTTATTTCTATTTTATTTGTAAAACCAAATAAGATAGAGAAAGGTAAACATTTGACATATATTTGAAATTTGACTTTTATAAATGAATAAATAAATGAATTTTTTGATTAAAGTATGTACAGTTTGATAAAGGTTATGCGAATAAATAAGTAATGAAATAACATTTCTCCCTAGATTTTTTGCAGTAGGCTACTAATACAATATTATAAATACTATAATACAATTTTATACGTAGAAATACAATTTTATATGTTAATTTTATAAAATACAAATACAATACTATAATGCTGCTTTGACACAATCTACATTGTTGGAGAAACGGTATAGAAATAAAGATGAATTGAATGTGAAATCACAAAAAAACTAACAAAAAGAATTGCACTTAAAGCTATAGTTTGCAGTTGTTTTTTATTTCACTGGTCAGTCAAACTGTCTGCAATTCGCATTCTTTATGACCACAAATAGTTAACGCAAAAAAGGGATGTGAGGCAAGAGATTTGAAAAGATTACACACATGACCTTTGAAACTTTAAAGAGAGGTATAAGTGTTCTCCACAGAAGCAATGCAAGAGGGTTTGTTAACTAATATGCCGACCACCAGAGCCTGCTGGAGGGTTGGCATCGCTGGCCCACGGGGCACATGCTTGGCATCAGTGCAGATTAAGGGTTAGTACGGGATCAGTGCCAGCTGGAGACAGATGCCAGCTGGGATGCACCCAATCAGACACAAACTGCTCCAGGCAAAATGCTCACATGTTCTTAAATGGATTTTTTTTTTATGTCTGTCTGTGCATCTTTTATCTCTTTATTTCACTCTCATCTTAATCCATCCTCCAACTATGAGCCATGTGAGCCGTGCAATCAAACGAAGACATGGTAAACCTGCTAGCGAAAATGTTTCAAAGGAGACAGCATAAACTGTGTTTTACTTATTGTTCAATTATCTATCTATCTATCTATCTATCTATCTATCTATCTATCTATCTATCTGTCTGTCTGTCTGTCTGTCTGTCTGTCTGTCTGTCTGTCTGTCTGTCTGTCTGTCTGTCTGTCTGTCTGTCTGTCTGTCTGTCTGTCTGTCTGTCTGTCTGTCTGGGGTGTCAAAATTTATTGTTTCTGTGGGTCCCTGCAATGCAGATACAAACAATTTGGTATTGGTTCAGTAAAAGATCCTGACCCGTTATTAGGTACTGCCATAATTGATCTCATATGCACTATATTGCGTTAGTTTACTATGGTAAAGGAGACAATCGTGAGTAATTAAAATGCTCCAACTATTTAAAAAATGCAGAAACTGTGCACAATTCACTGCTTGTGTGTTTGCTGGACAGTCTTTCTCTAACACTTAAGTTACAGCAGAAGCCACTATTTCACTACTATTAAGAAAATGTAAGCTGTAAACTCCATTTCTGCTTCTCTTTCGCTTTGACCTGCTGTCATGAGGTAACATTTCCTCTCATCTTGATTGTTACAGCGATACTTGTGGATTCAGACCATTTCAAGTTTTCTCCACCATTTCTATCACCAATCATCTGTCATTTATCGGTGAACAGTGCAAGAGGGTTAGAGCCAATCGCAGCCTTTTCTGTTGAGCATGTGACCAATCATAAGAGCATTAAAGAACTTGCTCCATAACGCTTAAAAAGCAGGCAGGATAATATTTACATTTGTTTATTTGCTATAAATGCTCATGTTGTTCTGTGCATGTCCTTGAGTTTTAATTGATACATTTAAAAATAGTGTTTTCTTTGAGCAGATAAAATTAAAGTTGCAGTTCATATATCTGACTGCTTATATTAAAGGACAAAATTGTATTACAAATAATGTAGAAATATATTAATAAATTATACATTTTAATACAAGAATTATTGTTCTGTGAAGTAAAATATAAAATTGTCTTTGGAAAGCATTGTCGGAATGCACCGTGATGGAACGAGATATCAAATTGAACCAAACCAAACCCTTTGACCAGTGTAGGTTCACACCTACCTGTCTGTCTGTCTGTCTGTCTATCTGTCCATCCATCCGTCCATGGCAATTTGCATTGCCTTTAAAGTTCAATAACTGAGCATAAACATATGAAAGCAAAGAAAAATGCTCATTTTAGAAAAAAATCAGGAGGAACTTTTTGCATCTGAACCCTTTAAGTGTAAATTTTACTCCTAATAGATATATTAATGGCAAATCTAGAGAACTGACAATGACTTAAAAGTGATCTCTTAATTTTCACTAGAGCTGTACTGTAAGTCAAATCAATTATGTAGCTTCAACTATGTTTTTCAGCAAACGATTTAAATCCATAGAGATCAGCATGTTTTTTTTTATTTTTTTTTATTCATATATTTAAACTAGCCTTTTGTAATGCATGCCGTCTCCGTGGAAACATTTTCATCATCATGATTATATATAGTTCATAGATCATCACAGCTGCATAAGAGCAATTCTAGGGTTATGGATGTGACATTTGCAGTGAAAACTTGAAACATAAATTCACAGAGAATGTATATGTTACAGTATATTGCAACATCTGTTTATATTGTTCCAAAACGACTAGCCAAAGATTTATGGGATCAGAAAATATATCAATTCTGTATATGTGTTTTATAGTTTAAATGAGGGAAATAAACATGCATTCTAGATGTGACAAAAAAGCATGTGCACATACAACATACTTCAAGCAAATGCATGACTAAAAAAAAAACTTGTCAACAAGGATAAAAGTTGGCTCTCTAGAACGAAGATTTTTTATTTTATTTGACATTTTTGCATTTATGAGTAAAACACTGTGACATCTCTCCATTATGGATGTAACAGATGTGTAATTGGCTCTTGTGTGACTTTGGTAAATCAAATTATGTTGTTTTTGAGTTTTACAGTACTGTAAAATACAAGCCTGCACATACAACTTAAAAAAGGGTTTTGCAACTGTGGTGAAAACTTTATTTTCTTCATGGCGAGTTTGACATTTGCTTGGAATTGCTCATAAACGTCCTTATTCTTTTCTGTTTTGCTCAGAAAAAGGTCCAATTCATGGCTCAGCACGGGCTGGTTCACCATGGCAATCGCTATAGAGATGTGTGACAGAATCAACGTCTATGGCATGGTTCCTCCAGAGTTCTGCAAGTGAGACTTTCTCTTATGCCTTCATCACTGCAAAAACAGTTTCTTAGTGAGAGTTTTTTTATTGTTTCTGGTACAAAATATCTAAACAACTCTAAAATCTAGAAGCATTTTCAAGACAAGTAAAAAATATTGATTTGTTTCAGAAAAAATAAGGGAGATTCTCCTTAAAGCAAATACAAAAATCTGTCTGTGGGTTAAACAAAGTAGCCTAAAACAGGTTTGTTTTGCTTACCCTACTGGGAGATTATTATGATTTTATTTTATTTTTTATTTTTTTTGTGAAAATTAGAGCAGTATAAAATTGAAAAAATTTTAAATTGCAAATTTTTTAATTTATTTATTTATTTATTTTTTAAGTCTGATATATACAATAACCAGCCACTTTAGGTACACCTTACTAGTACCAGGTTGGTAGGTCTGGCCTTTCTCATGTGACCTCTGGCATAAACAAGGCACAGAACTGCGGCTCACTGGATATTTTCTCTTTTTCAGATCATTTTCTGTAAACCCTAGAAATGGTTGTGCTTGAAAATCCCAGTAGATCAGCAGTTTCTGAAATACTCAGACCAGCCCGTCTGGCACCAACAACCATGCCACGTTCAAAGTTACTTAAATCCCCTTTCTTCCCCATTCTGATGCTCAGCTTGAACTGCTGCAGATCAGTCTTGACCATGTCTACATGCCTAAATGCATTGAGTTGCTGCCATGTGATGGCTTATTAGAAATTTGCGTTAACAAGCAGTTGTACCTAATAAAGTGGCAGTTGAGTATATTGCAATATGAATCCAATTTCACCAGATGGCTTGAATATCTATTTGGAATGAATTTATAATTGTTGAGATTGGGATGGTTCTGTTGGTGTGTGAATCTGCATAAAAACAAATAAAGTAAAAGCATAGATGAATACAATAAATAACAAGACACAATTGAAATAAATAGGGTTTATCGTTTTCTGAGTCTAACAGTATTCAGGTTCAGCAATTGATAAATAAAAATAAATATAACCTTACTAATGGTACAATTTCTTATGCCTGAATGCTTTTAAATTCCTCATACAGTTACAGGCTTCAAAAACACATGCAAATGATACATTATAATACAGACTCAACATTACACTTCCTGTGATGTCACTGTTGCGAATGATCATATTGCGATATCGATGATGAAACAATATTGTGCAGCCCTAGAGAAAATCTTGCTTAATCTTGACTGCTCTTTTTTCTGACAGCAAGGCAATTTTTACTAGACCTATCTAGACAATGCTTCTTGATTAAATTTGTTTTAGATATTTGGACTAGTGCCAAGACAAAACCATAAAGTAAGAAAATCCTTTTTGGAGTGATATTGCTGTTGGATCATCGTTGTTTTAAATATGCATCTATTAAATTTTACAATTTCAATTCGTCAAATGTGCTTCCCAGGTCTCCCCACACCAAGCCTTCAGTGCCATACCACTACTACGAGCCTTCGGGCACGGATGAATGCACCATGTATGTCACCCATGAGCAGGGCCGGCACGGCAGCCATCATCGCTTCATCACTGAGAAACGTGTCTTTGCCAAATGGGCACGCATGTTCAACATACACTTCTATCAGCCTGACTGGGGACCACCCCCTGTCATAAACAACAACAACAACACAAACTCATGAGGTTCAAACTTTGGGGATGTTTTCATTTGAACATTTTAAATCAAACACAATGTGAATGAATGTTTATGATGATGTACTTTCTAGCGATTTGACACTGTAAAAAAAACATCTTTATACTTTCTGAATATATAAATATTTCACAAATAAGTTAAACATGTCAAGAACATAGTATTCCTGATATATATTAGTGATTTAATTTTCACAGTGTACCCGGTGATCCACATTCGCTCAGAAAACTGGGTTACTGTATAATTATATCACATCTCTGTTTCCAGCAATTACTACTTGGGTATCTAGGCCATATTGTTCTCCATGTGTAGTTTCAATTATACATACAGCCTCAATAATCTTTGCAGCTTGATGAGTGTCAAGCACATGTTGCACATTTCTTCTCTTAATGGCGTCTAAAGAGGAGCATTTGCAAACTGCGCATTTTGCAAAGGACACTTTTATCAGAAGGCTCATTAACTTTGTCTGATTCAGTTTTTGCACATGTCAAAAGATGTTTATCTTCTAAATTAAGCTGTACATAGAGCTTTATGCTAATATTGTCATGCTGTTAGCAGCTCTGATCTTTCCTCAAAATCAGTTAGATACTTAGACAAACAGTCTCAATACGCGGTTTATTTGCTTATATTGTTTTATGACATCTCATTTTGTTTTATATTGATTTGTGCTAAGTTTTGATGCACTGACATAATGTTAGACATTGTTTAGTGTTCATTAGATGGTTTCGGTGAAGAATTCATCAGCAGGTTTTATTTTATTTATTTATTTAAATTTTAAACAGTAACATGTGAATTTGCAAGCCTTTTGAACTATTAAATTAAATAACAATTCATAAAAAAATGCTTGTTTGTGAATCAGATAACAGTCTACACTGTATGTATTGTACACTATGAAAAAAAATGTATTACAGCATTTGTATTTACCCAGCAGGCACAGGATGTCACCATGTTGCCAGATTAATGTTGTACCCCAACGTCGGGGAATGTTGCATTTTGTTTGAAAATGATAATCGGGTTAATGTCAGAACCCAACGTCAGACCAACATCAATGTCCAACGTCTAAAAACAGGTTTATTTTGCTTACCCCTATGGCAAATTATTTAGATTTTATTTTTGAATTTTTTTGTGAAAATTAGGGCAGCACAATATTGAAAAAATCTAACATCACAATGTTTTGTTAATCTGCAGTATATACACTCACCGGCCACTTTAATAAGTACACCTTACCGGTTTTGTAGGTCTGGCCCTTCTCCTCTGACCTCTAACACTGGGTCACTGGATTTTTTCTCTTTTTCGGACAATTCTCTGTGAACACTAGAGATGGTTGTGCGTGAAAATCCCAGTAGATCAGATTTTCTGAAAATACTCAGATCAGATTCAAAGTCACTTAAATCACGTTTCTTCCTACCTAAAATGAACCAAATATCAGCGTCTACCGATGTTATGGCTTGATGTTGTTTGGAAATTACCACTATGATGTTAATCAGACTTCTGATTTTGGTAGCCATACCTGACGAATAAATGTCCGTATTTAACTAATATGACGTTGGTTTTAGATGTTGGCTCGACGTTGGTTTTTGGTCAATTTCCAACACAACCTAAAACCAACCAAATCATTTGGTGTCGTTAATAGATGTCAAAGTAACATTGTGCTATGCTGACATATGTCCTAAATCTAACCAAATATTAACATCTTATGATGTTGTGTGGCTGTTGGGTAGTTTTTTCATTTATTTAGGGTTGTCAATTTGCATTATAGTATGTTGATCTCTCCTCTGTCGACTTTTGGTGTTGAAAATTCAACTCTACATTTTAACTAAGTGACTTTTATTGATATTATAATATTTTGAAATAATATAATGTATAAGAAATAACATATAAAGAAATAAGTCTTGGGGTGGCATGGTGGCTCAGTGGTTAGCACTGGCGCCTCAAACAAGAAGGTCGCTGGTTCGAGTCCCGGCTGGGCCAGTTGGCAGGTGAATTAGATTAACTAAATTGGCCGTAGTATATGAGTGTGTGTTTGAGGGTATGGGTGTTTCCTAGTAACGAGTTGCAGCTGGAAGGGCATTCGCTTTGTAAAACATATGCTGCGATAGTTGGCGGTTCATTCCGCTGTTAAATAATAGACTAAAGTGAAGGAAAATGAATGAAATAAGTTTGTAATATGACAGAAAATGTACTGGCAGGTTATTACAATGTTTTTGTACTGTAATGTACAACACCAACCCAGACAATATATCACTTTAACTAATAAATTCTAATAAAAAAGTCACTTTTTTAACTTTTCAAGGTTAAAAGTTGTTGGAAGAAAGATCAAGGCCCCATAATGCAGTTCCTAAACATAAATAAACTGGGAAAAATAAAAACATGAATCACAAAATACGGATGACTTCTAATTTATTGATATTTTTAAAAGTGTAATACAACCTCACTTCTGAAAAATAGTGCAAGAAACACTGCAATTTCTCATGAAAAATATATTGAGTACAAACACAAGTTATGCCCACCACTGAAATCAATAATAAGAGAGCTCCTTCTATATTTTTGACCTGGCTTGAGCACCACCATTCTTATTTGCTATGCACGGCCCAGCTCCCCACAACCTCTGCAAAGACATTTTTTCTGTATTACAAACATTTGCTACTGATGGCCACTCGAGAACATGTGAGCCATCACAATGAGAACAATCATGTGCAGCATACTGGAGGGCCGCTCCAAACCAACGATGTGCTCAAAACTGGTCACTTGAAAGGCACATGTGAATGAAGCATTTCGAAGGCTACAACTAATGGACATGTCTTGGATTCTAATAGATTCTTTTTAAGGGCCCGGGATGATGATGGAGCAGGAGCGCCTTCATCCCATCGAGGCTCTCATTATATGGGGGTAAACCCTTCGAAGGGATGAGGGATGAGCCATCCATGATGGAATGCAGGGGAAAATTACTATCATTACATAAAAAATCCTTTAAAAATACCCCATAGATGTAGGCTGACATGGGGATGGAAAAAATGAAAAGATAAAATACATATATATCTAATCAGCCAATCAAGGTGAAGTAACAATTCATTTAGGCATGTGGGCGTGGTCAAGGCAATCTGCTTCAAAGTAACCAAACATCAGAATAAGGGAAGAAAGGCAATTTAATTTACTTCGAACATGATTTGGTGGTTTCCACTGGGATTTTCTCACACAACTATTTCTAGGATTTACAGAGAAATGCTTACAGAGAAATACCCAATGAGCAAAAGTGGACTGGAAGATTGGGGGGAAAAGGTTGTGGCATTTGTAGTGTGCGGTCAGAATTTGGTGTAAACAACATAAAAGCATGCATTAGCGGCAGTTAGTGGTGGTGTAGTGGCACTATAGACTATAGGATACACAAGACATGTCACTATTATCTTTTTGAATGGGAAAAAAAGTGTAACTGTCAATATTGGTTAATAAAGCACCGACTACTAATACAGGAGCCAATCATAGATCGCTATTGGATGAATAAAGCCCGCCTTCTAGTACAGGAGCCAATCATTGACCGCTATAGACTGATACTCCAAAGGACTACTCCAAAGTCGTGAGTTTCTGCAGATTTTGTGATTTGGATGTTTAGAAATGAAACTAAAGACACAGTTGTTGTTTAAATTTATTGTTGTTTCCTAATATGAAATGCAGTTGTATGCCTGGCAAGCAACTTTGGAGAATTTTAATGTTTCCTCATTCAAACGGAATGGCCGAGCATGTGAAATGACTTGCCTTAAAAGGGCTTTGGTAGTGGTGTGGAGGATATTTTCTTGGCACACTTTGGGGTGCTTACTAACAATTGTATATTGTTGAAACCTCACAGACTACGTAAGTGTTGTTGTCTGAAATGTCCATTACCTTTTTGTAATTTTCCTTTACATTTTGAGTCAAAGCACACTTTCTAGCTGGAAAATTTTGTGAATGCAGCTTTTCAGACAACGGTTGCTTTTCAGAAAACCGTGAAACTTGCTTCACTATATACTGTAAAAAGTAATTCGTTGATGTAAAAAAAGTGAGTAAACCCATTCCCTTAAATTAAATGAATTATATGCATAATTCTACAGATTTTTTAGATGTTAGTTTCAGTCTGTTCATTTCAAGGATATCTATTAGTGTGCTCCAAAACAATGACAAAATTCTTATTTAGAGAATATAAAACTGATATAAACATTCTAAACTTGCAGTTTGTTACTTCTGCCCAAATGGATCAACATTTTTCCTCAGTTTCTCATCAAATCTTGACCAATCAAACGCTTTCTAGTATCTGACATGCTCCTCCCCCTTGAAGACGCTTCTCATTTGCTTTTCATTTGATATTATTGGCTTGATCTCATTCACTTTCACTGGCAAAGCTGTGATTAAAAGTTAAATGCTGTTGGGAAAAAGGAATATATATTTATTATTTTTTGTCTCTTTTTCTTTTCATTAAACAATTATTTGTATTGGTCATTTAAAGGTCATATATTAACTGAAGTTTTTCTGGAGTCTCATATGTCATGCATATTAATGAAGCATTTTTGCAGATGTAGATAAATGCTGGTCCAAAATTAAATTGAGCACTGCAGAAACGTCCCTTCAGCAGAAAGGTGTTAAAACTGAACAGAATATGTGCTGTTGAGAAAAGTCTTATGCTTTTATTTTTATGCAGAACATTCGTAGAAAAAAAGGACTTATGTCTGTGGCCAATGGAAGACCGGTAGAATGATTGACAAGTGACGAATTCCTTTAAACTCCACCTGTAAATACCAGCTGCCTATATAAGTTGAAGTCAGGAAATGAAAGTTGTTGCGCACCTCCTAAATGTAACTTTTGCATTGCATTGAGGATAACACAGTTCTGTGAATCGAATTATTCATTTGTATCCAATAAATTGTTACGATTTCTGTCATTGATGGAAAAACTTCTCCTGACCTTTTTTATTGAACACGCATGGAACTGATTCAATATTCCAACAACGCTATTAGCTGTTTTTTTAAGGGGTGGGACTACTTTAAATCCCAACCTTTATTCATTTTTCAGTTAAGATTACATCAAACATCGAATAAAAAGTGCACATTTCAAAGCACTTCACGGGACCTTTTACAGTTTCAAGTTATGTTTTTAGGTGAGGTCAGCTTGCTTTTTAAAATAAACCAACCAAACGCTTTTTACAGTGTACCACTAGCAATTTTGAGGCCTATGAAAGAATGTACAATTTTCAAAAGACTGTAATGATGCATTTAACGGTCATCAGCATCTTAAATCCTTGAAAGTTTTTAAGATTGTGTTTTTTAAAAAAAACGTATGGACATATACAGTGCATCCGGAAAATATTCATATCGCTTCACTTGTTCCACATTTTTTTTATGTTACAGCCTTGTTCCAAAATGGATTAAATTAATTTATTTCCTTAAAATTCGACACACAATTCCCCATAATGACAATATGAAAAAAAGATTACATTTATTAAAAATAAAAAACCTGAAAAATCACATGTACATAAGTGCTCACAGCTTTTGCTCATACTTTGTTGATGTACCCTTGGCAGTAATTACAGCCTCAAGTCTTTTTGAATATGATGCCACAAGCTTGGCACACCTGTCTTTGGGAATTTTTACCAATTCCTCTTTGCAATACCTCTCAAGCTCTATCAGGTTGGAAGGGAAGCGACGGTGTACAGCCATTATCAGATCTCTCCAAAGATGTTTAATAGGATTTAGATCTGGGTTCTGGCTGGGCCACTCAAAAACATTCACCGAGTTGTGAAGCCACTTTATTGATATGTTAGCGGTGTGCTTTGGGTCATTGTCCTGCTGGAAGATGAACCGTCACACCAGTCTGAGGTCAAGTGCACTCTGAAGCAGGTTTTCATTCAGGACGTCTCTGTACACTGCTGCATTCATCTTTCCCTCTTTCCTTACTATAGTCTTTCAGTTCCTGCTGCTGAAAAACATCTCTACAGCATGATGTTGCAACAACCATGCTTCACTGTAGGGATGGTAATGAACGGTGCCTGGTTTTCTCCAAATGTAACAGCTGGCATTCACTCCAATGAGTTTAATTTTAGTCTCATCCGACTAGAGCATTTAGTCTCTTATGGTCTGTGAGTCCTTCAGATGCCTTTTGGCAAATTCCAGGCGAGGAGGGGCTTCTGCTTGGCCACTCTACCATACAGGCCTGATTGGTGGATTGCAACACAGATGGTTGTCCTTCTGTAAGGTTCCCCATTTCTCCACAGAAGAACGCTGGAGCTCAGACTGAGTGACCATCAGGTTGTTGATCACCTCAATGACTCTCCTCTAATCACTCAGTTTAGATGACCAGCCAGCTCTAAGAAGAGTCCTGGTGGCTCCAAACATCATCCACTTACGGCTACTGTGCTCATTGGAACTTTCAGAGCAGTAGAAATTTTTCTGTAACCTTCCTCAGCCTTGTGCCTCGAGACAAGCCAGTCTCTGAGGTCTACAGACAATTCCTTTGTCCTCATGCTTGGTTTGTGCTTTGACATGCACTGTCAACCCTGGGACCTTATATAGACAGGTGTATGCCTTTTCAAATCATGTCCAATCAACTGAATTTACAACAGGTGAACTCCAATAAGCTGCTAAAACATCTCAAGAATAATCAGCGGAAACAGAATGTGCCTGAGCTCAATTTAGAACTTCATGAGAAAGGCTGTGAATACTGATGTACATGTTATTTTTCAGGTTTTTTATTTTTAATAAATGTAATCTTTTTTCACATTGTCATTGTGGGGTATTGTGTGTAGAATTTTGAGGAAATAAATTAATTTAATAAACTTTGGAATAAGGCTGAAACATAAACAAATGTGGAAAAAGTCAAAGCGCTATGAATACTTTCTGGATGCACTGTATATGTGTTTACGTATGTATTGTATCATCAAATTACAAAAACAAACGACTGCTTATGTGAGGTGTTTCTAACACAATGTCTATGGGTGGGACAGTATATTTGATGTTGTTTTCTCTTCTGGCTCCTGCTATCAGTCTCACACTATTTTTCCTTTTTCTGAAAGTCTTGATAACACTATCTTGAAGTTTTTCTTTTAGATTTCAGCTAATAGGATTGTTTAAAAAAAAGTACTCTCCCATTCACTGCTCTCTAAGTTTACCCAATTATGGTGACGTTAACTGCTGAGAATCCTGGAAATGTCCACAATTTGAAATGGGTCCACATTTAAGGTTGGCCCCCCTGCTACTATTATTACTAACATAGACAATTTTAAGGGATTTAACAACATATCCCAACATATTTGCTGTTTTACATTTTTAATTTCTATAGCTTCTGAGAATCCAAAAAGAGCCACATATTGATAAACAATGTTATGATAGCTGTTTTAACATTACATTATGACTGAATTGCCTCGTTACACTTATGAAATAGTTTAATAACCAGCAGGAAATGTTCATGGGCCTATGACATCACCATATTGAAATGGTCTATAGCAGATCTCTGGGGACCGCCAAAGTGCATGGGCCCTTAGAACACTCCTAGTTCACCCCAGTTTAGCGTTGTCCCTGCTAAGTAGTTTACAGTCCATAAATATGTAACAACATAAACTCAAGAACCTGCACACATGCTGAGCTTTGCTACAATGCTGCATTATACGTAACGAAATGTTCTTACATACATTCTGAAGTGACAGTTTTACACCATCATTTCAGTCTGGCACAAACGCTAAAACACTCCTGCACATTATTCTCTGAGGTATTTTTCTGTTCTTCCCACAGCACTGGACCAAATCCTCCAACTCTGACCATGACAGCATGACCTTTATCTCAAGAGAAAGAGTCTTTGTTTTTTTTATATTTAATTTTCCCCCATGTGCTCTTCCTTCACTTCCCTTTATAAAAATCAGTTTGGATCCTATCGACTTGCTGTCTGCAATAGTGCTCGTTTTACCTTTACAGCAGGAGGTTGTGTCCAATGAGGAATGCTAATGGTGTGACATTCTGTGTTCTTGCGCAGGATTATGGGAGCTGCTGGTCTGATGGGATATCATGCAACGAGTTTTGCTTGCCCGGCACAACAACGACAGTCCCTCAGGAAGTCCTGGGAAATTGGAGGGCTTTAAAGGACGCGGGAGTCTGTAAATGAGGCTGGCCTTTGATTCAGCTCCTGTAATCAGTCACCCGAGGCAACACTGTGATTACGGGTGACCTTGGATGGGCTTGAATAAAATACATTCGTGAGTAACGTTAGGTCAATTTGGATCCTTGTGTCTTAAATTCTC
>NC_141028.1:19325000-19472500 GCF_052040795.2 Danio rerio | reverse complement strand
ATCAATGTCTGTTCTAATGTCGACAGAAAGACACAACTCTAAATCAGAGCCATTGTTTAGTCCTAAAACAGTACGTCTTAAGGGTTTTCAGACAAATAGGCTCAGTTAAATGAATCAATGTAATTCAAACCTGGTTTCCCTCTTTAAAACCTGGTGAATAGAAACAAACAAGCTTTACTCTTTTATTGCAGAACACACTCAGAACAGCCGTGACATGCTGTCATGGAGATCAGACAGTGATTGTGTGCGTGTGTGATTTTTATTTCAGCCAGCTTTGCCACTGCTGTGGTTTGAATGCATTAATAATAATTATCCATTCCTCTGACAGCAGATGTCTGTGTATGTGAGAGTTAGGCGTAATTTTGCTGTTTTACTCTCCACTGTGTAAATTCTTTAGTGTGTCTGAAATCACGTACTGAGTACAATTGGTAAAAAAAGATTTAAGGATGGCGAGTCCGCCAGAACTATAATTGTTAATAATTTAACATGCATTCACCATCGTGTCATTCCAGAATTTTCTCTGTTCTTCTGCTTCTTTTTATTTACAGTAAATTATTCTTTATTATTTAAGTAAAATGAAAGTTCTTGACTTGTAAGCAAGTAGGTGAGCAAGCAAATAAAAAGCATGTGGATGGCATCTATGATTCTTCTTATTATAATCTTATTACATATATAATTATAATATTATGGGCAACGCAGTGGCGCAGTGGGCAGCACGTTTACCTCAAATCAAAAAAGTGGCTGGTTTGAGCCTCGGCTGGGTCAGTTGACGTTTCTGTGTGGAGTTTGCATGTTCTCCCTGTGTTCGGGTGGGTTTTTCTCTGGGTGCTCCGGTTTCCCCCACAAGTCCAAAGACATGCGGTATAGGTAAATTGGGTAGGCTAAATTGTCCGTAGTGTATGAGCGTGAATGATGTTTCCTAGTGATTGGTTGTGGCTGGAAGGGCATCCGCTTTGTAAAACGTGCTGGATAAGTTGGAGGGTAAATCCGCTGTGGCGACCCCAGATTAATAATGGGACTAAGCCGAAAAGAAAATGAATGAATGCATTATAATGTTATAATCTTGTAATCCATGTGTTTTGGCTCAATGCAGTGGAGTATAAATTCCTTGTTTTGATGCACTTTTTGTCACACCCACGGCTCGTTCATACTCTTCCAATGACAGTTCTCCCTCACCAATCACCTGCACCTGTTCCTCCTCATCAAGGACAATATATAAGCTCACCTTATCCCTTCACTCCCCAGCCAGTATTGAAGTTGGATGGTTATCCTCATCTTTGCTCCTTTGTCTTCCCCTGATCGTCCATGGATATTCCTTATGAGTCTTCGAGTCCTTCACACTGATCAAGCGTGACACTTTTTCACAACATGTTCTATATTGATAACATGTGTCTTATGTCCACTTTTACATTTTTTGGCAATAGTCAAAAATAAGTTGTATTATTCAAAATTATTAATTGTTCTTTTTTATTCAAAATTATTCAAATATTAATTATAAAATCACATTTTTTTGGTTCTGTTTGGTTTTGGTTCATGATTGTTTTGGTTCACAAAAGAAGATATTTTGAAAATTGTTGAAAACCATTGACTTAACTATGGATTTTAACATTCTTCAATATATGATGTGTTCAACAAAAGAACAAGAAGAGTGTGAGTAAATGATAGCAGAATTTGCACTTTTTGGTGAATTATCCTCTTTAGGCGATTTTCTCTATCTTTTCATTCATTCATTCATGTTCTTTTTAGCTTAGTCCCTTTATTAATCCAGGGTCACCACAGCGGAATGAACCACCAACTTATCCAGCATGTTTTGAAGCAGCAGATGCTCTTCCAGCCGCAACCCATCTCTAGGAAACATCCACAAGCACTCACTCACACTCATACACTACGGACAATTTAGCCTACCCAATTCACCTGTACCACATGTGTTTGGACTGGGGGAAACCGGAGTTAACCCATGCGAAAGCAGGGAGAACATGCAAACTCCACACAGAAAAACGCCAACTGACCCAGCCGAGGCTCAAACCAGCGACCTTCTTGCTGTGAGGCGATAGCACTACCTACTGCGCCACTGCGTCACCTTCTCTATATATTATTTTCTTTTTATCTCAGTCAAATATTGCCCTATTAAAACAAAGTATACAGCAAAAGAAAGTGTATTTTATAAAAAAACTGACACCTTTGACTGTTTTTATGGTCCATGGTCATATATTTATTCTGCAGCCAGAAAGTCCATGGTCTTTAGTAGATGTCTGAACACAATCGACTGCTTGAGTATTTACATTGAAAAAGCAATCCAATCAAATAGCTCTGGAAGAGGTGGAAAGCGAACAATCTGAAAACATTTTTAAGACATTGACACCTGTATTTAGCATCCTTCACTTGTGATCAGATTGATTAAAAACTGCCCAACAGCTAGGGCTGCATTGCGAATTGGAAATACATTTTTTGCATTGATTCAGAAATTTTCTGAATGCATAAATTTTCTCGTAACTCGATTCAGAGCTTAGTTTATAGCCAGATGGTGTAACTTTACAAACAGCCACACTCTTTATCAATTCTTCTACATACAACAACAGCGAATTCTACAAGCGTTCATAGTGAGCTATTTACATTAATTCCGTGTAATAAAAGAGTGCATTTGACTACTTATAGCACATAATCAAAAGCACAAGCACCCTTCTTCATGTTCACTAATGCCGTGTTTCGACTGCATGATTTTAGCCCCGATTTTGAATCGCCAACAGATTTTGAGAAATTGCAGACAAATGCCTGAAATCACAAGCAAATCGGTGCTCATTCGCGTGAGCAACAATCACAGTGTGAACTATCAAAGACGCCATCTGAAGAGAATCGTCGATAGGTCACTGACACCCATCACATATTTGACATGCTAAATATCTTGACCTGTCTGTGATTTAAAAACACGTCAACAATTACCTACAGACAATGAGAGAACAGCATCCACTAGTAGTATATCTGCAGGCCAGCGAGAGGTTGGTCTATTTGGACCCAAGAAATGAAGGAAAAACTAGTGTTAATTTGGCTGGAGCACCTGTGTCTATTTGACGTGTCATCTGAGTGATATCTCAACCGGGTCGAAAAAAAAAATGTCAAGGAGAAATTGCTAATTCCCTTTAAAAGCTAGGTGAGCAAAATAAGTACATTTTTACCCCCCTAAAGGCTTCTTTCTCATTATGTAGTTAATGACAAAAGATATACTACATAACCTTGCATTGTTTCAATGTCATTTCCCGTGTGTGTTTGGTTGTGAGACTATTTTGGATGAAGTTGTCTGCAATTCTTCCTATTGTAAAGTCATGCAGTGTGAAACCCCCTGTCGCCGATCTATCCTGCAGTGTAAACACTGCAGCAACGAAACGCTATCCCAGATAGTCATGCAGTGCGAAACCATCTGTGACGTGAATACTTTGAAAATCATGCAGTCTGGACTCAACATAAGAATGTAGCATTAAAAACTAGCCTATTGTGCTTAGCTTAGCTCAGAATCGATTCCAGAGAGAATCGCAGTGCAAGAACAGGTAATTGCTAAATTTTGTACAGATGTTGATTTAAAATGGGCTTTCTGTAATAGTAAAGAACTGAGTATTGTTCATTTATTTTATGATTGTATTTATTTATACACAATTGTTTTGGTGTGATCTTTTCTTTTTTTTTATTAAGCAAAGAACGAATAATGCATTGGAATTCAAAGAAAAAGGTATTTTATTTGTTATGAGAATACAGTTGACTTCAAAATTTGCTATATTGTTA
Organism: Danio rerio; assembly: GCF_052040795.2. Lineage (NCBI taxonomy): Eukaryota > Metazoa > Chordata > Actinopteri > Cypriniformes > Danionidae > Danio > Danio rerio. The sequence goes on along the minus strand of NC_141028.1, from coordinate 19,468,726 downwards.
ATTTACTCATTATATCTGGAAACATTTTTTATTCATAAATGTAAATGGGCAGTAAATAAACTAATTTTACTCACTTTAAAATAGAAATAGTTCATTACCTACGATAAAAGAAACAAAAAATACCAAAGCAAAAAGAACTGTTAATTATCTTAAAGCCTTAAATCTATAATAATTGTAATTGTCCGCGTATGTTCTGTGTTCTAAAATTGCAAAAAAAAAAAAAAAAAAGAGAGAATCACAGTGAATTCCAAAAAAAAAATTTAAAATAAAAAATCGATCCAGGAATCACATTGCTTCAGTTTATCATTCCAGCCCTACTATTGTGGACGCCATTTACTTATATACAGTTGAAGTCAGTATTACTAGCCATCCTGAAGTATTATCCTCTCCGTATATTTTTTCCTACCAATTTCTGTTTATTGAAAACATAATAGTTTTAATTTCTAATAACTGATTCCTTTTTTTATACATGATGACAGTAAATAATATTTTACTAGATATTGTTTTAAGATACCAGCATTGAGCTTAAAGTGTGATTTAAAGGCTTAAGGTTAATTAGGTTAACTTGGCAAGTTAAGGTAATTAGGCAAGCTATTGTATAACGATGGTTTGTTCTGTAAACAATCAAATAAATATATTGCTTAATGTGGCTAATAAAATTGACCTTAAAATGTTTGTTTATTTTTATTTAAACTGGTTTTATAACAGAATTATTGCATTAATTATTTTACAATTATTTCCAAGGTGTTGCAGGTAAATATAGACCCATCCCCTGATGTTGCCATTTTTGGGGTTTCAAAGATTTGGTCCCAATTCAATTCTAAACAACTTGATGTTTTGGCCTTTACCTCACTATTAGCCAAGCGTCCTATTCTACTTCACTGAATATCAAATAAGCCTCTAACTACATCCCAATGTCTTGTAGATACCATGTGTTTTCTTAAGTTGGAAAAGGTTAGATGCTCTGGAAAAAACAATTTCTTTAAAAAGTGGCAATGTTTTATAACTTACTTTAACTCTCTTAAGGTATTGCCTTCCATTCTTCTTCACTTTTTAATTTATTTCGTAGTAATGTATTTGTTTTATCTAATACTATTTTATACTGTTTAATTGTAAATATTTACTTTCAACGTTGACAATGTATGTGAACATTTGATTGTGATAGTTGGCTGTAATTTTCTGTACACTTATTACTCTTGTTTCCATTTTTCTTTTCCTTTTTTATTATTATTATCATTATTACTTTTTCTCTTTTTTATTATATATATATATATATATATATATATATATATATATATATATATATATATATATATATTTATTTATTATTATTTTTTTTTTATGAAAAAAAAACAACAAAGATAATGATATGTAACTATTTGTACTGATACAGTGTTTGTTTTTTCACAGTAAACTATTTAAACATAAAACTGCTTTTATTTTAGCCGAAATAAAACAAATAAGACTTTCTCCAGAGGAAAAATATATAATATTAAAATATTATAGAAAATACTGTGAAAAACTCCTTGCTCTGTTAAACATCATTTGGGAAATATTTAAAAAGACAAAACTATTCACAGATCTAATAATTTTGACTTCAACTGTATATCGTGTGGCCACAAGGTAAAGCTTACAACTGATTTTTTATTTCTTGAGTAAAATAAGAGTCTTTGCATTCTTCATTTTAAAACCAATTTCTTGTCACCTGATCCAGAATCCAGAAACAAATCACCATTTGCATTACAAATCCAATATACCCACGTGCATTTCGAATTGAAAATGTTGTGTGATCAGATCCTGCTGCATCCTGGGTGCATTTACAACACTTTTAATGTGATCAAATGTAATCAGACTGAGATGCGATCACCAACAACACATCAATAGCAGGTGTGAAGGGAGCCATAGAGTCCCACTGCAATCATCCTAGCAGATTCGCCTTCATTTTGTCACAGAAAGGAGTATGCCGGACCCCCGACAGGGAGACTGAGAGAACGGCTGGAAGCGAGACTTTGCTGTGGAGCTGAGTGGGGAATAATCCACTCCCACACAGCAGCGTGAAGAGTCTCTGTGCATCTGGATGGGTTTTGCGTGTGTAATTGGTTTTCTGCTACAGAGACGAGCATTAGCATGTTCCACCAAGCAGGTTGCAGCCAAATGCGTCACGCCTGACTCTCAATGGCCTCGGGAATAAAAAAAACACGCACACATGGCGGCTGGGCACCAATTAACATCCCTGTTCCCCCGTGTGCCGTCTTTAACTCGTTGTTATGTCTCTTTCGGCTTTTGTTTTGCCATTACACTGCAATCCAAACACATATGCAAAGGCAGAGTAGATTGCTCTTGGGGAAAATGAGGAGGATGACGATGTGCAATACACTGCTGTTCAGAAGTCTGGAGATTTTCGTATGATTAAAAAGAAGTCTCTTTTGGTCAAGGCTGCGTTTATTTAATCAGAAAATGTGGTCAAATTGTGAGGTGTTATGTGGAATACTTGAATATTGAAAAAATGCTTCAGTTTTTAAGTGTCAAATTTTGTAAATTTAACACTTGCTATCTGAAAAAAAAATTCACAAAAAAGTGTTAGGGATCCAAAATATTCGAACATAGATAAATAAATATTTTATACACTGTTTCAAACATAAATATATGGGAGCACAAAATTAAATATACAATCAAACAATTATGTTTGCTGTTTGTTGTACTTATGTAAATTGATCTGAAACAACACAATTCTTGAGGGTTGTTAATTGTTTTATGTTCAATTCACTTAAATTTGTAAAAGGTGTTGGACACACTCCACTGTAGACCTCCCTTAGCCTACATATTTCATTTTGTTTGTTAAGCGCAAAGATTTGTTTCAAACTATTTCTAAATTCAGTTAAAATTTCCAGCCAACAAATAAATGAACAATAATAATGAAGTGTGGTCAAAATACTGAGTTATTTCCAAACACACATCCTATTCTAATGCCCCATATGGTGATTTATATGTCTTCAAAACTCGACGGGTGGACAAACCTAAACTTTAAAACACATATATATATATATACATATATTTATATATATATATATATATATATATATATATATATATATATATATATATATAAGAAATACTACTACTAATAATAATAACATTATACAAATGCTAATTGTCATGAATAAACTGAAAAAAAGCCCCCGACATGAAGAAGGCATGTTTTTTTTTCATATGTGAAGATATTTGTGCAATGCTGTTCATCCTGTGTTTATTAAGCAACTAGTGAGTGTTTGGATCATATACTGTAGGATACCTCACACACTCTGCGCTGGACTTTAGAGCAGCTTTCAGTTGGTCAATGTTGCAGTCTATTTTAGTCAGGGATGGGAAGTAACGAAGTACAAATACTTTGTTACTGTACTTAAGAAGATTTTTCTGGTATCGGTACTTTACTCCACTCCTTATTTTTCTGACGACTTTTTTAATTTTTACTTCTTACATTTTTACACAAATATCTGTACTTTCTACTCCTTACATTTTTTAAACATTTTTAAACTCGTTTTCATGTGTTTAGTGGCATGATCTATATTATTGTCATTGCGCAATATGAACACAGTTTTGATGCTGTCAGTTTATTTTTTCTCATTGCGCGCCTGCGTGCTGCACTGCGTGGTCTTTTCAAGGCTATCGCGCACCGTACGTGGGCTAGTTAATGAAGATTACTATGAGAAAAGCTAGGATGACTACGCAGACGTGACAGAGGAAGATGGCAAATCTAACATGACTGATGCTGCCTTGTTTACGCGGTAATAAGATACCTTTTGCTTGTTAGGATCACTGGTAGACGAGAGACACATTCCAGTTCAAAAACAAGCCATTTTTTCGCATGTCTTTGGGACTGTGGTTGAAACGAGTACTTTTTACTCTTTCACTTTTGTACATTTTTGAGGCTGTACTTCTTTACTTTTACTTACAAAAAGTGTACTACTAAAGTTTTACTATACAAAAGTGTAGTCAGTACTTCAACTTTTACCAGAGTCATTTTAAACATGAGTATCTGTACTTCTACTTAAGTAAAGGAAGTGTGTATTTTTGCCATCTCTGATTTTAGTTCCTGAAAATAGCAATGCATCAACAATGCGCCTTAACACGCCTTCTTTTTAGATCGGAACACCCATGTGGCTAAAAAATTAGGGTTGCGCCGGTCTGAAAATAGCAACAAATCGCACCATACATGTCTTGTGCCTTATTCCGTCTTGTGTATGATATGCCGTATAACTTAATTCCAACACAAATCAATTGTGTGAAACCCAGCATTTTTACAGTGTAGATTTATGGCAAATCGTGACTTTTGAGCCAGTTTGAGACAGTTTTGACAAAATTAATGGTATAGTTTGCCCAAAATTTTATTCTGAAATCATTTACTCAGCCTCCATATATTCCAATCTACTTTGGGGTTCTTTTCTCTATTAAACACAACAGAAGATTTTTTTTTTTTTTTAATGTTAAAAATTAGTAGCAATTGTCTTTTTATAGAATGGTTTTCTACTGTTGATATTAATGGCTAATGTTATTGGTGAGTGATTTTTTATTTTCGGTTGAACTATGACTTTAATTTTACCTTTTTTCTCTCTCAGAAGTATGATTTTTTTTGGAAGGGGGTGGTAACTTCAAGCATATGTAAGTTAACATCTCATAATTATATATTTTTAAAAGTGTTTGTTGCACTTAATTAGAGCTGAGTAAAAGTGCACTTAATAAGAGCTGTAAAGCTTAAGTTTTCGATTTTAGGTGAAAAATCGGGTCACACTTTACAATAAGGTTCATTAGTTAATGTTAATTAATGCATTTACTAACATGAACAATACATTTACTACTGTATTTGTTGGTGTTAGTTAACGTTAATGAGTTAATGAAAATACAGTTGTTCATTGTTAGTTCATGTTAACTCATGGTGCATTAACTAATGTTAACAGGCATGGACTTGGATGTTAATAATGCATTAGTAAATGTTCAATTATGATTGATAAATGCTGTACATGTGTTGTTCATGATTAGGTCATGTTAGTAAATGCATTAACTAATGAACCTTATTGTAAAGTGTTAACAAAAATCGGTATCGCCAGAATGGGGAAGTCCCAGAGTAAAATGAGAAAATATGATACACCGGTGTTTTGGAATATTGAAAAACTCTGTCTTTACACTGTTTTCATCTTTTTTTATATAATTTGTTTTTGTTTTATTTATACTTGGCTCTTTTATACAATGTTTCAATTCACTAAAATCTTCTATGTGTGGCTGCTTTGACACAATCTATATTGTAAAAGTGCTATACAGATAAAGATTAATATAATTGAATTATTCCTTTTTATGTAAAGCACTTTTAATTGTATGAAATGTGCTATATAAATAAATAAATAAATAAACAAAACTTGCCTTAATTGTGGGATATAGTCTTAGAATTGTCTGAAATAAAGTTAGAATTATAAAAACAAATTATTTGGAATTACAATGAAAGAACAGAAATTTTTATTTAATATTTGGAACATATATGAATGATTAAAAAATAATTATTAAAGAAAACAAAGAGGAAACTGCTGGACACCTGACAGGTTTCGCAACCACCTAATGGTTTACTAAACTGCAAATCAGCTCACAAAAAAAAAAAAAAAAAAACATTCAGAACATTCTGCCAGCCGCATATTGGCTAGTTTTGCACAAACACCACTCTCTATTTCGTTAATAATGTAATAGTCTATTTTCTGCCATTTGACAGACCAACACGAGGCATTAAGCTGGACTCATGAATTAGACTAAATGGAGAGAGTGAGAAGCTAGTGAAAGGAGAGAGGAGCAGCCATCTGTTCCAGCTTGTGCAGCTCGGCGTGGAGTGAAGCACAGCAGGATGGTGTCCTCAAAACACACAGCGAACATTAGAAAAGCAAAAAGAGTCCAAAATGGGAAAACAAACCTTATCTGACCCATACTGTTGACATCCACAGAATCCGTCCATTCTGACAAGTGCTTAACATCAGTCCTCGGTCTACAATAAATCTATGGTTTCTTTCTTCTATCTGCCCTCCATTAATTTTCTCCTTGTTCCTCACTTGTTTAAAAATCTTGTTCTCTTTCATTAAAAACACTCTGAGATGCTTCAGATTTCCAAAGTGTCCCTGAGAGACAATACTTTGGTGAATTTGGTGTCTTTAGGTTGTGAAAAATTGAATATCTTTCATTAGTGGCCCTGAGTTAGACTTTTGTCTAACTTTACATTTTTTCCCTGTTTTTATGTGAACATGGATGTCACACAAGATATAGGCTCATTCTGAAAACGTAGCCCTAAATGCATTTCTGGAGATCACAAATTATGTAGCCAGATGTAGGTATGATGCCGTTGCCGTTTCTTTTCACGTGGGCTTTTCTGCTGTTGCCAGTTTGTCCATTGGCTCACCATGTACATTGACAGACCTGAGACTGGAGAAGAATAGTTCCAAAAAGTGTGCACAAAGACAAAAACAGAAGCCAAAAAATAATATAAACCAGTAAATAACAGGGTGAGCATGTGCTAAAATTTGAAAATGTTGTAAAAATCCGGCGAGGGCTTTTCTTTTCAGCGGCCTCTGGTGGATTAGCGAAAACAAAAATGGCAACAAAAAATAAATAAATAAAAGTAGCTCCTGGGACATATTTGACACTCTCTAGAAATGTATGGCACTACATTTTCAGAATGAGCCTAGGTTGATGTCACACTAGGTCAACCATTTATTAAATGACTCAGAAGTGGTAGATATGAATTGGCAGTTGTTCTTTCCAAAATGTTAGTGAACATCATTCTCTCATCCAAGATTTTGGACTGTGTTTTAATTACTACCTCATTCAAGTAATCTAATTCAAAATGCTTTTTGACAGATTGTTTTAATTTTTGTTTTGTTTTGTTTCTGTACTATACAGAAATGTGTTTTCACTGAGACTATTTCTTAAAATTTGGCGATGGGCTAAGGTATATTATGGACTATTAAGTTATAAATATAAGTATGTAGAAGTATGCGTTGCTTGCAAATTTTTTGTAATCAAATGTAAATTCGAATAGTCTGAATTTATGAATCAGAATATGTACAAATCAGTCACTTGTGAGGTTTCAGAAAATATATCATTTTAATATTTTTAATAAAGTAGATTGTTGGAGTAATTTGAGTATTTTTTTTTTAAATTAGCTACTGTTTCAGTTTAATTATTGTGTTAAATTATTATTTTAGTTGAAGTAGGGGTTGTTCATTTTGGTAATTTTCTTGAATGACAACTGACGCTTATTGATCAAATGATGAATAGATTGTTCAATTTAATCGCCCCCTCCACAATTTGCCAAACCCCCCATGCTTTTGGACATGCATCAATTGCTTTCATACAACTCTCTGCTGTTTATAACATTATCATTTTCTTATGTCATGTCAGTCAAAATGAACTAAACTTGTAAATGCTGAATAGTCATTCTATATAAAACGAACAATCTTCATTTCATTACTTGAGTCATTACACACAAAAATGTTGAACTAGTTGTCAAAATCTGTCAAGCTCATTTTTTAAAACAAATTTAAATCTTTATTTTCCTGAAAATGTCTTTAAAATTGAACAATTTAATGAATGATTTACAGACCTGTGTATGTTGTAGGCTCAGTTCCAATATGTACTGTAATATTGTGTACAGTGTGCACAGCTCTACCTAAAGGGAGTTTATGTTTGTTGTAAATAAGGGTGTGTTTATTCTTTTGCACAATGCTGTGAATAAATTAGGATTGCAAAGAGCAAATGCAGTAAAAATGTGAAACATACATATTCAGTGTCTTGTACTCAGATACCTCACTAAATGCAGTGATGTCTAACTTTACTGTAGTTTTCAAATGGCTGTGCTAACAGTATACAGTGCTGTCTTGAGCATTTTCAGGACGTGTCACCAAAATCTGACTGTTTTGCATTGAAAAAATGTAGAGAGTAAACTGTCATAATGAAAACATGACTAAGCCATTTGACTATCTTGTTCATAAACAATGGTGTCAGGACTTTTCATTTTGATGACACAGACACTTTGATTGACATGAATACTTGCTTTTGAGGAATAAACTATCCATTTTGAGCATGTGATGTGCTTTTGCAGGTTATCAGCTAGGTTTTGCAGTTTGTACTAATTGTTTTGGGAAAATATTAAATGTTGTGCAAAAATGCACTAGTGTTGTAAGAAATGCACCAAAGCGACTGAGAAAAACTGTAATGTGTGCAATGCAGACAGTATAGACTGCTTACAGGTTTTAGGGGGAAAAAGCGCATTGACATTAATTAAATATCCTTGATTGATATTGTAATATCAGAGTGGATTCAGTAACAATTTTCTCCCTTTTTTCTCTTGTAGCTGGAACAGAAGCAGGTGACGCCACCGTTCAAACCTCAAATCACAGATGACTACGGTTTAGAAAACTTTGACACACAGTTCACCAACGAACCCGTGCAGCTCACACCAGATGATGAGTAAGTATCCCAATATGTTATGATTGGCTGTGGGGCGTTTCATTTCTACAAACAATTAATAAAGATATATGAAAGAAGAATCAACTGTTTTCCAAAGACCTGCTAAATACTACTGGAGCAACTGGTGGAGATTTGAATTATGAAAAGACAAACTGGCATCTCCTTACATGCCGCAGAGTCTTCCAAATGTTTCACCGACAATTAAAGTCAGTCGTCACTTCTGCGGAATCCATCTTAAGAGAGTGATTATGTAATATTTTAACGACTTCAAAGTTGCTCGGCAGAAGATTTAGGCGTTTAATAACGGGGGTTTCCACTCAGCTTGATTCTGCTGGTCCAGGATGGTGAGGTTTATGTCTAAGATTCCCCTTCAGAAAGTGAGAGGGAGATGAAGTGAAATGGTTTACCCATCTGGAGGCTATCGTCAAGAGGTAATGATGTCATACGGAAACATCCCCTCTGGAGTTTCTGATTGCTTTACAGTATGAGGTGCGCCGTAAAAGGGCCACATTGAAAGTCAGGACAAAGAACAGCTCGAAAACAGCTAAAAACCTGATGCAGAGAGGCATTAAAAACCAGAGATGGGGCTGGAAACAGGCTTTAATCAGTGTGAAGTGAGTTTCTAGGGGGGCTTTTAAGCTTTATCGTCTTTTCTTCAGACGCTCATTCATACGCTCGGTCCTTTTGAATACCGCCGTGATTAAAACAAGGGCTAAAATAAGAGACTTGTCAAGGAAAAAAATGTTGATTGTAGATTGACTCATGGCATGTGTGAATACATGGGGGTCAGTTGTTGAGGTCTCGGCCAATTTCTCTCAAGAGATTCTTCAGACATTCCAGTCATTCTGCGTGAAGGACAATCGCGCCGGGCTTTGAGGCATATTGTTCTGCAGAGGTGTGTTTCTGTGGAGAGGGACTCGAGTCTGCACAATGACTTGTATATCTGGCTGAATTTGTTATTCTGATTTGATCCATAGAGACAGGCGGCCCTCGAGCTGCTAAAAAGGATTCCTGTTTTCAATCGACGGTAAATGGAGCTCCAAAAATGCAGCTCAGAAAGAGGGCGGCATCTTTGATGAACAACGTGATTTGGTACCATGACTGAAATTCATCCCATTATTGCCCAAATCTGAGGGATGTGGATTTAAAACATAAACTATTTACCAGGGTTACGCAAAGAGAATCAAAGAATTGGATCACTTTCAGCTCATGAGGGGGAATTTGATTCAATTTGGTCAAAACACGCAAGAAGCCGAAGCCTGTCTAGCTCTCTGTCTATATATCTATCTCTAGTGTCCTTTTTTAAAATCCATCTATCCATCTCTAGTGTCCTTTTTTAAAATCCATCTATCCATCTGTCTATCTCTGTTTAAATTTTATCTATCTATCTATCTATCTATCTATCTATCTATCTATCTATCTATCTATCTATCTATCTATCTATCTATCTATCTATCTATCTATCTATCTATCTATCTATCTATCCACTTATCATTCTATCCGTCCGTCCGTCCGTCCGTCCGTCCGTCTATCTATCTATCTATCTATCTATCTATCCATCCATCCATCCATCCATCCATCCATCCATCTCTGTCTGTCTTTCTGTCACTCGCTCTATTTATTTAAATCTGTCTACCTCTAAGTCTGTCTGTCACTCCCTCCATCCATCTCTGTCTGTCTGTCTATCCATCCATTAATTGTCTGTCTGTCACTCCCTCCATCCATCTTAATCTGTCTGCCTCTCAATCTGTCTGTCAGTCAGGCAGTCTGTCAGTCTGATCTATCCATCCATCTATTCATGTGTCTGTCCCTCATCTATCTATATCTCTATCAATCATTCTGTCTGTCTTTCTGTCCATCTCTGTATGTTCTGTGTTATCTATCTATCTATCTATCTATCTATCTATCTATCTATCTATCTATCTATCTATCTATCTATCTATCTATCTATCTATCTATCTATCTATCTATCTATCTATCTATCTATCTATCTATCTATCTATCTATTCATTAATCCGTCCGTCCGTCCTGTCTATCGATCCGTAAATCCATCTGTCTGTCACTCCATCTATCTAGATCTCTGTCAATATCTTTCTGTTTGTCTCCGTCCATCTCTGTCTGTCAGTCTGTCTATTTATCCAGCCATATATCCGTCTGTCTGTCACTTCCATCTGCCTCTTTTTGTCCATCCATCCATCCATCCATCCATCCATCCAACCATCCATCCATCTATCTATCTGTCTATCTATACCTCCATCCATCTATATCACTGTCTCTCACTCTCGGTCTATCTCTGTCTGGTTATCTCTCTCTCTCTCTCTCTCTGTATGTTTTTAAATCTATCTGTCTACCCATCCGTCCCTCCCTCCATTCATCTATTTCTCTGTCTGTCTGTCTCGATTTAAATTTCATTTTTGCATCCTGACTACTCCCTATGTGTAAATTAAAGAATCCAGCCATTCTCCGTTCACTTCCATATGCACTACAACCCTGATGCTTGTGAATGAGGTCATCTCATACCTTGAGGTGATTTCATTTCTTTGCTCTCCACAAGAAACCCTAGCAGCACCTCGCTGAACTATGCACACTAATCACAGAGTACACAATCACTGCAGTCTCCAAGCCGACCAAGGCAATTTGTCAGTGAAGCTGTCACTCATAATTAGCTGAAAGCAAGTTGCAGATGAACTGACAGACAGTAATCTATAGAGCCACGGCGGGTTCTTAGTTCAATACGAGATTTTCCAAGCGGGCTTCAAAGCAGCGCAGCAGCCAGACACTTCAAAAGCAGAGCGAGCTCTGGAAAAGCCTGACGTCCCACACGGTGGAGGAGACGAGGAGGGGCAGGAAGTGATGGAAGCCTTTTTTTGTTTGACGGATCTGGCAGACGAAAAAAGAGGGTGGGGGGTGAAATCCTTCCTTGTAAGAGATTTAGTCTCTCGGATTAAAAGAAAAAGTGCGTCCAGAGCGGGAAGTGTCTCAGAGCGCAACGGAAAAGGATGAACTCGAATCCAACGCGACTAGAGACACGATTCCCTTTTACATGCTCGTACAAACGGCTTAAAAAGAACCTGGATTCCCAGTGCATTGTTATGGAGTTTAGTTTACACAGAGTGTATCGCTGTTCAAAAGTTTGGGGTCAGGAAGATTACTTTCAGAACTTTTATCTTGTCACAAAAGATTTCTGTTTCCAATAAATGTTCTTTTGAACTTTATGGTAACACTTTACTTGAAGGGAGTGTTCATAAAACTGTCAAGACACCTTTATTGTCACGACGTGAATATGAAGGAGATTTTATGCATTCTCATGACAACTCTTATTGTGTCATTCACTCCATTGTGTCATTTGAAATGCAAAGATTACATTGTTTGAGATGTCATTGTTATGACAGCTTGAACCACACAAACATATCACAACCTGTTTTTGTTATGACAACTTGACATTACCAAGACATCATAAATTGTCATAAACCTGTCATAAATATGATTGTCATATGTCCATTATACTTGTGTTCATTAATTCATTCATTCATTCATTTTCTTTTCGGCTTAGTCCTTTTGTTAATCAGGGCTCGCCACAGCAGAATGAACCGCCAACGTATCCTGCATATGCTTTAAGCAGTGGAGGCCCTTCCAGCTGCAACACATCACTGAGAAACACCCAAACACTCTAGTTCACACACACACAGACAATTTAGCTTACCCAATTCACCTGTACCGCATGTCTTTGGGCTTGTGGGGGAAACAAGAACACCCAAGAGGAAACCCACGCAAACAAGGGGAGAACATGCAGACTCCACACAGAAATGCCAACTGACCCAGCCGAGGCTCGAACCAACGACTTTCTTACTGTAAGGCAACAGCGCTACTCACTGTGCCACAATATACACTGTGTGTATATTAATATTTAATGACATGTTAATGAAAAATTCAATTTGCACCAATGTGGTTGAGGTCAAAAATATATATAAGCTGTTACACGACAGTTATAATGGCCTCATGACAATTATGTTTATGACAGATTTATGACATGGTTATGTTGTCTTGGTAATGTCAAGTTCTCATAACAAAGACATCTCAAACAATGTCATCTTTACGTTTAAAGTAACTGAGTGAATCACACTTGACAGTTGTCATATGCATGCATAAAATCTCCTTCGTATTCATAACGTGTCATGTCATGATTATAAAGGTGTCATGACAGTCTTATGAGCACCCCTTCAAATGAAGTGTTACCCATTTTACAATTTTACAAAAAGAAAACATTTCTTAAATTACATAATTAAACATTTTTATGTATGTTGTCACTTTCTTATTGTCACTGCGTAAAGAGCGTGTAAAACAAACATTATGACCAGTGTTAGGGATAACGCATTACAAATACTTTTCTAAGTATTGAGTAATACGCATTACTTTAAAAATTAAGTCCTAATATTTGAGTTGTATTTGACTTTTTAGATTAATTAATTCGCTTTTAAAAAATAATTTGCTGAATGAAAATGAGTGTAATCGCATTGAATCACACTCAATGAGAGAATGAGCTGCCTGCGGGAACAGACAGAAACCAAGATGGCTGAGCCTTACATTTCAGTGATGGAAGTATTCTCACTATTTTGAACACAAGGAAGAAAAAGGGATAGTCTCAATGGACAGTGATTTTACTGAAATAATGAAAAAAATACATATAAAAGTAGCGAACACATTGCTTTCAACTTTCATTCATCTGTATATACGGCATGTATTGGCATGCCTGAGAACTTCAATTAGTTCTCAGAAGGTAACATTATTCACATTTTTAATAGTTTTTTTTTTTTTTGGGTAAATGAAGGTGTAGGTTACAGTGTGTCATTAAACACAGCCCTCCTCTATTTAAATAAATAAATAAATTAATTAATAAATAAGAAAAATACCCTGTAAGTTCTGAAAGAGATCAAGCCTCAGTAAGGGCTGAAAAAGTAAGTCAAAAGTAATAGTAATGCATTACTTTTAAAAGTAGCTTTCCCCAACACTGATTATCACAAATTTGTGTTTTTAGCGACCCAGGGCTAAACATAACAGAAAAACATCTCTTTTTGCTGCAATTGCAATTGCAAAAAAAAAAAAAAAAAAAAAAAACACCTGATATTGTAGAAGCAATTACAAAATAATCAAATAAAGCAGATTTCATTCCTTTTGGAACTTGAATGAGTTCAGTTTAAGCAGATGATTTTGCCATCTCTGTCATCAGAGCACATTTCCCCAGTACAGTCAGCTTCTGACTCGCTCATTTTCACAATTTAATCAGTATACTCAGAACTATTGTTACTAATTTCTTCAGTCAGTCAGTATTTTAATCAAAGACAGCTAACTCACCATCAAGTGAATCAGTCACACTTATTTGATTTGCATTTTCTTTTCGGCTTAGTCCCTTTATTAATCAAAGGTCCTCACAGCGGAATGAACCGCAAACTTATACAGCATATGTTTTATGCATTGGATGCCCTTAAAGCTGCAACCAAAACATCCATACACTCTTGCATTGACACACATACACTAAGGCAAATTTAGCTTATTCAATTCACCTATAGCATGCGAATACAGGGAGAACATGCAAACTCCACAAAGAAATGCCAACTGAGCCAGACGGAGCTCGAACCATTGACCTTCTTTCAGACATTAAAGAAATTAATGTCTTCTATAACAGTGGTTCTCAAAGTGGGGGTCGGGACCCCCCGAGGGGTCGCGGGACAATGAAGGGGGGGTCGCCTGGTGATTTCCGAAAATCTATTTATTTTTCATAAACCATAAGAATTACCATATTTTATTCATAACCTACTAAAAGAGAAAAATATAGTTGTTTATAGTTACTATGTACTACTGTATATAGTTACTTTAGTAGCTTTTAGTTACTATTTCTATTGGATTGCACCCCTAGGGGTAATTACTTTACATTAAAGACACAGCAATAGCGTCAGATGCAGCAGATTGATTTTATAACACCAGGTTAAACTTTCTAGCCTATTTACAGCACTGACAGACATTACAAAAAATTAAACTAAGAATTGTTTATTAGTGGTTTATTGGTGTGCGCCATTGCATGCAAGATTTTTGGATTTATAACCACCTCAGAAGATATTGGGGGTCGCGAGTCACTGACATTGTTATTTTGGGGGTCGTGGGCAAAAAAGTTTGGGAATCCCTGTTCTATAAGACATTACCCTCTGAGGAATGAAGGTGTCATCAGATTTTTTATTATTGTTGCCCAGGATAAATGTACTTACATTATTTATTACACACCTCGGGTCACTAGTGACTCTATACACTTTTCACACAGACAATATTTAATAGCTGTTTCTAGCTTATGATTGCTTGTAATGAATAATTGGAGGAATACTTTAAAGTCTGATGTGTAACTTAAAAAAAATAAATTAGGGGGAGGGTGGCGTTACATGCCTGGTCACTTTTTAGAATAAAGAAAATCAGCAATGCAGGTTTTAAATGAACAGCTTTCTGTATTTTTTATTTAAAACTATTTGAAAATGTACCACTTGAGAAAACAGAACCAGAGCTTTGCTGTTTTCTCATTCCAAAACAGCTCCACCTCGTAATTCTTTTCTGAAGAAACATTGGTGTAGTAAAGAGGCTTGTTTGTTTTGGTCAGTGCCCAGAACGTCCGTCTTTCTGTGTTTCTTCATCTCGTATTTCCCCCCTGCACAGCCTTTGAAACCTGAGCTTGATATTACGGCATAAAGGTGTCGCTGGTGTTATTTTAGATTTCCCTCTTGCTGGAGGCTTTTGGACCCCACACACACCCACATAGAGTCAAGTGGCCCTCCGGGGACTTTCTTCAAACAGACACAGCACAAACACAATTGGGCACTGATCCCGGATCTGGTGAAATATCAGTTCTCGCACAGCCTGTTGGAGAGAATTGTCCTCCACGGACCGTGTTTGACAGAATGTGATAAACGAGTTTTGAATGGTCTCAGCATTACGCCACTGAAGAGGTGGAGCATATATCCTCAACATGCAGGAGATCAATGGATTCCTGAGGTTATATATATATATATATATATATACACACACACACACACACACACGCAATATATATATATATATATATATATATATATATATATATATATATATATATATATATATATATATATATATATTATTTTATTGTTTTTTTCTGGGCAAGGCAGTGGCGCAGTAGGTAGTGCTGTCACCTCACAGAAAGAAGGTCGCTGGTTCGAACCTTGGCTCAGTTGGCGTTTCTGTGTGGAGTTTGCATGTTCTTCCTGCCTTCGTGTGCGTTTCCTCCGGGTGCTCCGGTTTCCCCAACAGTCCAAAGACATGCGGTACAGGTGAATTGGGTAAGCTAAATTGTCCGTAGTGTATGAGTGTGTGTGTGTGTGTGTGTGTGTGTGTGGATGTTTCCCAGAGATGGGTTGCGGCTGGAAGGGCATCCGCTGCGTAAAAACTTGCTGGATAAGCTGGCGGTTCATTCCGCTGTGGCGACATCGAATTAATTAAAGGGACTAAGCCAACAAGAAAATTAATGATTGAATGCATATTTTTTTTCTTTTTTAAATATTACCCAAATGATGTTTAACAGAGCAAGGACATTTTCACAGTATGTTTGATAATATTTTTTTTCTTCTGGAGAAAGTCTTATTTAGACTAGAATAAAAGCAGTTTTAAATTTATTTTAAGGTCAAATTATTAGCTTTTTTAATCATTGTTTTTCGAAAGTCAGAAACATACAGATATACAGAACAAAACATCATTATACAATAACTTGCCTAATTACCCTAACCTGCCTAGTTAACCTAATTAACCTAGTTAAGCCTTTAAATGTCACTTTAAGCTGTATAGAAGTGTGTTGAAAGATATCTAGTCAAATATTATTTACTGTCATCATGACAGAGAGAAAATAAATCAGTTATTAGAAATTAGTTATTAAAACTATTATGTGCAGAAATGTGTTGAAAAAAAAATCTTCTCTTCGTTAAACAGAAATTGGGGAAAAAATAAACAAGGGCACTAATAATTCAGGGGGGCTAATAATAATTATGACTTCAACTGTATATAGATATATATTACTAT
This sequence comes from Danio rerio, assembly GCF_052040795.2. Classification (NCBI taxonomy): domain Eukaryota; kingdom Metazoa; phylum Chordata; class Actinopteri; order Cypriniformes; family Danionidae; genus Danio; species Danio rerio. Next base: position 19,452,139 of record NC_141028.1, on the reverse strand, counting down.
TATAGTACAAATCATACATGTTTGAAGTTGTAAATTTAATCATTTTATTTGTTGGGAATTTTCTCAAGTTGGCCCATTACTGAATAATCAAAATCTCAGCTGATTTTAATCAAACCACAAATATAAGGTCACATTGATCACATATTCAAGAGATTCATCTCAAACAAAAACAAATAGTAATTAAAATATAATAACAAACATAAATAATCATATTGCAATTGCATCCAAATAACAGATATTGGAAAAAAAATGCTTTTCTTTTTCTTTTTTTTTCTCAAGTTCAACCAATTATAGACCAAAAAGAAATGTTGGGAATCACCACTGCATTAAATCACGCTGGCAATAAATTAAGCTTATATTCAAGAAACTCTTTGCCTCCAGGGGGTGAATACCTTTGCAATATTCTTCGTGTTATTCACTTTTTATTAAAGTGTCTGCTAATTAATGAATGTATATGTAAAAATGAGATGCGGGCAAAGTTCTCTCTGCAATTCTTGTTATTGCTTATACGTAGTCGCCTACATATTTTTTCCAGAAAAATTCACTTTGGCTGGTAAATACCTCTTATTTGGTACTTGTTGATGATGTAATAAGTCAGCGTGGCTTTGGGGATCCACCTCATTTGCACTATTAGCCTTATTTCTCCACCTTATTCACCATTTTCCAGCGTTTGTTTTGAGCCACAGTGCAAAATGTACAGTTGAATCGTAGCTCCTAAATGAATAATGTTGTTTTCTCTCCTCAGGGATGTGATAAAGAGAATAGACCAGTCTGAGTTTGAGGGATTCGAGTACATTAATCCTCTGCTGCTCTCCACTGAAGAAACCGTATGAGGGAAGAACACTGCGGCCTGTATTTCTCTGCCTGCGGCTCTACAAAACTACTACAGCTGAGTTTAGCTCAGACTATGTGTGTTCACATAGAAGTTTTCTAAAAACCGTGGTAAAAGGCGACACTAAGACTTCAAGTGCGGACCCTCCCCCGAGTTATTTTGGGGTTACACTGGAAGAAGAAAGGACTAGAGGAACTTCAGAACTATTCCCCAAATTTCAGCTGTTGATTGTCTTCCTGCTTCCCAGCATCCTCTTTCATTTAAGGCCCATGTTTGTGTGTGTGCGCGCACTGTTGCCTGGGACTCAATTTTAGCTCCATCGATGTGTGCCTGCATCCACCAGAGACTACATTTCCCATCAACCCTAGCAAAATATGACAGTTCTAACTTAATGTGCACTTTTTGTTTTGTTGGATTTTTCTTATTTTGGGGAATCTCTTTAATCTTGTGAGGCGTGTCCTCAAGCAAAACAAGAATGTATAATGTTTAAAGGTAAATGTTGTATTATAGTGTAGGTAGCCAATCGAAGAATTTATGATGCCTTCTATGATGCAAAGTGGCACATTTTAATTGACGACCATGATGGTTTCATCCGCAGTGGGTAGCTGTGCTGGAACCACATGCTTTTAACCACCCATGTCGATTTTAAACGGGAGATAAAATGTGTTGTTTTGAAGAAGTGCCTCAAAGATCTAGAATTCACCATGCTCCCAACTGCTCTGAACTCCACGTTAGACCGGAGTTGACTTTCCAACGCAACATTCAGTGAGAATGTGGACTGCAGGTGTTTGTTTGTTTGTTTTTTTTCTTAGTTTTTTTTTTTTTTTTACATAACATAAAAGCACTGATACATATTTTGAAACCAAGACATGATGGACAGCACCGAATGATCAAAAAGCTCAAGTACATCAGACATCCAATAATATTACTAAACTAGACTCATTGGAGAAACATTTAGTGGTAGTACACTAACAGCTGTAACTGCGTTTCACACAAATGAATATTACCATAACACAGCTGCTCCATAAAGTATGTACAGCTATTCCGGTGTAGTAAACCTGCTCAGAAGCTCATCTGGTACAACAAAGTGAGTGCTGAGTCAGAAACTTGTAGAAGCTATTTAAAAGTTTGAGTGTCGGTACTACATTGTTCAAACGCAACTGAGCACTTTTGGATTGACTCACAAGATGATTCATTTCTAAACTAGAGTGAAGTGTATCACAACTAACGTAATCAATCAGTTCATATATCTCAGATAAAACTGATTACACATTTAGCACATGTTTACACCTGGTATTAAGATGTGTTTTCATCTAATCATTCATAAGTGGCCAACATTAAATGCCGGTCTAAAGCATAACAAGGTTTAAAAGTCATCAACTTCGGCCCACTTCTAGAGGTCAGGATTCTTTCAGAGTGTAAACACTCATGTGTTTGAATGCTTTCAAACTGCCATGAAAGACCAAATACTATTATTACGACCATATACAGCCTTCTAACCTAAAACCCTGGACTCATCAAGCCAAAATCAAAGAATTGGAGGTTGTTGGCTTGGATTGGCTTTGTCTGGTCCCATCAGGACCAAAACAACTGCTCGTGAACGCACCACATGGACAACAGCTGACCGAAATGAGAATGTTCTTTCTGCGCCTGCACCAGATGACGTATCTTTCCATACCTCCAGGTGTCAGTACCTGTATTGTCATTCCCCAAAAGGAAACTGGAACTAGTGCTGCACACATACAAGCTGCAAGCAAAGCAGTGTTCACGGACTTCTCGCTTACCACAGTGGGTTTCGCTCGAGCAAATATGTCTGATAGTCTATATTATTTGCAAATATTTAGGAAATGCAGTGAAAATATACGCGGCTTCTTCTTCTTTCTTTCTTCACTTTAGATTTGTTCTCGTGCTCTAATTCATATCTAAATGAGAGCCAATCAGAGCTCTTTCACCGAGCAGCCGACACAGATTCTACATAGTAAATCGGGCAAACTCGCTACGACTTGAGCCTGATGTAGGACGACGTGTAGGACACACTGAACAAACTCTGACAGATGCTGACCAATGGAGTTACGCTGCACAATGACCAACAGTCTGCTTGCTGTGTTGAACAAAATGTAATGTTTGAAGAAAGAGGAGACCAGCAAAGACAAACACTCACACCACACCGGTCTCGCTCCACTCTCTTGGCTCTCTGCCTCATTCTACACATCATCTCATATTCCCCTACTGCTCCATTGCAGGCCAGAGACACCCTCCCAATTCCAACCACAGATTTGGATGTCCAGCAGTGAGGGATGATTGCCTTGATCTCCCTGCTCAGCCCTATCATGTTAAATTCACCAAAAAGCCCCCTTAGTCCTCATCTGCTACTTCATGACTTGACAGACGACAGAGAGTGGATTCATCCCTCCTGGCATTACCCACCAGCTCTATTGACAGCGTGTTCCTCCTTCCTACTGGGTTTCGGCACCAATGTAACCGTTCAAACAAGTCAACAACAAAATGACCTGCCGCATAAAAACAAAACACAAGCATAAATGTTCCAACCTTGGTCTTCTCGTTCTTCACTATTGTCACTTCTCTCCATTCCAGAGCTTCTCTGTGGGACTCACAAACACCACAAGCCTCAAACTTCATGGCTTAGACTTGCTTCCATAAAACCAGTGAGAAAATAAGAGGGAAAGGTCCTAGTAATGGTCTCTGCTGACCACCTGCGATTAGATCACTGAAAACGCAACGCTAATGCCAGGTGGAAACTGGTACGCAATGTATTATTGCATAAACGCCACCACAAGCATGTTTTTCCAATGATCCTGGGGCTAATATAACAGTCAAATTTATTACAGAACACACACACTAAACTGTTCAAATGTCTTGTGCTCACTTTGACAAGTGGGATTTGTGTTATGCTCATGTGATCTGTCAGTGATTAGCTGTTGAGATGTTGTAGAAGGCGAGAAAGCACAAACAAGGGGTTTGGACATCTTGTTGCTAGTGTTATGTCATGGTCAAATTGTGCAACAGTGTTGTGACTGAATCTCAGATGACCAAAACACATGGCGGAGTTGTGTCTTTGCGCTCGCAATCAAAAGCTTAAATTTAATGTAATGCAGCACTTGCGAAAACGTAGTTAGCACAGAATGCTAATCTTATTTTATTTGAAAACACAAGCTGTGTTCAGAATGTGCTGTTAGTTTGCTGTTATTTAATTAACAGTAAAAGAGATGATGAGATGATTCATACTTCAAAAACTGCGTAAAATGCAGCTTCTGGTCACAGTTTGACAGAAAAATTAGCCTTAACATTATGGAAGGTTATCGGGGCCAAAAGTCTTCAAAACAACTTATTAGCACACACAGCTTGAGTGTGTCAGGGCAAGGGTTCTCAAGCCTTTTTTAACAAAGTACCACCTCAGAAAATGTTTTTCTCTACAAGTACCACCATGATAACTTTAACTTTCTACTTTCTACAGTACAGTAGCTTAGTAGGCCAAATTAAGCAGCTACAGCTCTGCGCAGTTCAAAAACGTGGCAGATTTATTCTTATTAAGAATATTTATTATTGTCAGACACTTTAATCATTATAATTAGTTTGAACATTAACACTGCACTGTGCTTACAGGTAAAAAAATAAAGAAAGAAAACATCAACGTTTAAATTAAAATGTGCTTTTAAAAGTGAATTAAAAATAACACTGTTCTTGAAAAGTAAAAAGAAATCTGCTGTACTTACATGTAAAGTATTATCATAGAGTAGCCTATTCATCAAAACCTGGAAATGTTCTTTGGACATCATGAATACAGGCTATACGTCATCATATTCATGTATTAACTATGTCTGATATTTTTTTAAATACACAAATAAGTCAAATACACATGCAACATATATCTTTGAAATCTAAACATTAACTGTTATTTTAAATATATGAATTGGATTTACATACTTAAATCAGAAATTAGATCTGCTTACTGCGCGTTAGAAAAGTGATTAATCCATACCTGTTAACATTGGGATATAAAAATACGGGATACGCCCTCAACAAATTAGCTTCAAATGATAGAATACATAACAAACATTAGAAATTAAAAATAAAATAAAAGGTTTAGCTTATTAAAATTAATTTACTGATCACAACGGTGTTATCTTATGTGGCAAAGGGTTAAAGTTGTGTTCATTTTGTTGCATATTTTTTTAATTATTCAGCATTTCCTCCATGTATCACTAAAAGGAAGCCACAGTTTGAGAACCACTGTGTTAGGGCATTCGCTTTGTGTCGTATTTATGTCACAATCCATAAAAACTGTTTTAACAGTCAAAGTGTGTGTGTTTATGTGTGCTAAAAAACAGTTTGTTTGTTGAAACAGTTACTTTTATGGATTGTGACATAAATATGATGTTTAACATGGAAGTACAAACATTGTGTACTTGCATGGGTCATATATGCAAACAAGAAACACAGCAATTTCATAGGCTGTTGTGTTTGTTGATGTATTGATATGCTTAAAATAAGCATGTTGATGCAATCGACTTTAATGTGTTCTATACACTTTTGGCCCCAATGGCCTTCCATACAAAAAAAAAACAGAATGGAAACGGAATGACCAGTTGTGGTCATTGCATTCTGGGATACATTATTCTGTGCTGTGTGTCTTGGCAAATGCAGTAGGTCATCAGTGCACAGTATGCATACTGCAGAGAGTAGCGAGTTAGCATGCTATTCTGAACCTAGCCGTACACACTTTCCCGCTGGGGAAACACAGCTAAAGCATCGTTTCCTTTTAAAATTCCAGCCCACAAAAGAAAAGCTCTTTAAATTGAACTTCTAAACCCTCAGTTTCCCTTCAAAGAAATGAAAACAGCCAATCAAAGTCTAGCCTGACTGATTAATCCCTCACAGCGATAAGGCATTGTGTTATTAAGCAAACTAGATATGTTTTCAATCTTGCGCCACATTTAATCTCCAACTTTTGGGCTGTTTTAGTTCCTCTTTTCCTGGAGAGTGAAGACGACTGTCTTAGATGTGAATGCTTTGATGAAATCAGACCTGTATGAAGAATCGCTGCCATGTTAACAGGATTAATTAGCCACTTTTGTGTCAGACAGTAGCGAGATTAGCAGACGGGCTAGGAACAAAGAACGGGCTGGGAGATAACAAGCGTGACGAACGTAACGATAACGAGGCAGAGAGCAAAGCCAGATTACCCTGCTGTGTTTGCAGCTCTCTAATGAAAAACTGCTACAAAAACATTTCCATCAACTCCACTATTTATGAATGATATATGGGATGTTATTCAGGTGACTGCCAAGATAAAAAACATTCAAGCAGTCTAAATAGAGCGAATGCTCTACTATTATTGTAGGCTCTAGAAGAACAGGTACTACGGCAAATGACAAAGGACCAAGTAAAAGCAACATTCATCCGACCAACAGCTTCATTTTCCAGCAGCTTGAGCTAATGTACAGAATCCACATGAAAAGATGTCCGATTTCTGTTTCTTTCTGAACTGGAATGAGTTTTGGCATACCTGTAAATATCTGTAATTTAAACCGTACAAATTTTCACAAAAATAAATTTGTTTCTGCACCATTATAAGAGATCTCCATCCAGTGTCCCACTAAGCGCTAGTCTCAAACTTTAGAGCCCAAGACTGCAATAAAAAAAACACACACTTACCTGTCCCTGAATACATTTTTAGCAAGAAATTTCCATTATTTATTAACTTGCCAAAAGCTGTCGCAAGATGTTTTCTGCTTTTCTTTGATTTTTTTTTTGTCAGTTCTTTCCTCATGTTGAGTCCAAAGCAAACGACGCTCTTATCAATGTGCTACAGGGGAATACTTTTATATTTGAAGTGTTTGTTTTATAAATTATTGTAAATGAAAGCTCTAGTAGAGTTTCTGTGGGCTGAGGGTGGGAGAGAAGGAGAGAGATGTGAACATGTCTTTGGTTTTATGAAGTTAAGTCTTAAGCATCTTAGATAACAACTGTAAATCAGTAAATGTTCATTGTAATGACTTGACATTTTCTGTCTCGTGATTTCTGAGTGTAAAAACCCCCGAAAATCAAAACAGTAGTCTGTGAGAGAGCATGTTATTTATTGCATAATGCACGCTTTTCCATCAAATAAGAAATGCGGAAACACTTTACAATAACAATACTACATGAATAATGATGTGTTCATATGTAAACTAAACATGAACTCATCACTAGTTCAGAATAAAGTAATGCGTGCGCTAATCATGAACTAACTTTAAGTCACAAGAGTTCATTTGTAAATAACAACTACTCTAATTACTTGTTAGTACATGATTGTTTGTTAATTAATCAGAGCTTATGCTTAATTTAATTATAATGAACTCATGTTAATGTAAAATTATATCATGACTTTACTTGGAGGGGCACATTGTCAAGAACCCATTCTTAACTACTTATGAATTCCTTATGCACATTTGTCTAGTGTTTACACTGAATACTATAGTAAAGTGTTCTGTCAACATCAACAGTTTAAACACAGGAGTTGTTGAGTAATTAAGGAAGAGTTAATGATAATGTGCCCCTCCAAGTAAAGTCATGACATAATCATACATTAACAGCTCATGAGTTTAAGCTCATTTAGTTTAAGCTCATTTAGCTCATGAGTTTAAGCTCATTTAGCTTAAATGTTAATTAATACAGTAATTTACAACATGTACTAACAAGAAATTAAGATGGTAACACTTAAGTTTAGGTCATAACTCATGCTATAAACTACTGGCTTATTACTTGCCTATTATTAAGATATGAGCTGTTCATTAGTAGCTATAAAGTATTATCTTATCCTGCATCCCTTATAAAACCTACAGCCAACTTCTACCTTACTAACTAATAACAAACAGCTAATTAGTAGATTATTAAGCTAGTAGTGTTACGTAATGGTTAGTTAATACTGTGAATTTAACCTAAAGTGTTACCATAAAGGTAACTATTATTCACACATGAACTCACGTGAGTCAAGTTGTAGTTAAAGTTAGTTCATGATTAGCGCATACATTAACTCATCATTAATTCATAATAAAGTCATGTTTAGTTTACATATTAATCATTATTCATGTATGGTTATTGTAAAGTGTTACTAGAAATGCTTACATACACTGCACATGCAATGTAAAAATCCAAAATAATATAACAGTAATTCCTAATAATAATCACCAAATAATATCATCGTGCATTTCTGATAGGCATTGCGCAAGATGTCCATCACATTCCATCTGGGTGAACCTGAAAAACAGAACACATGCAAACTTTAATAATACTAACACACAAAACTGCAAAGCTCTAATAGAAAAGCACTAAAGAGAAAACAGGATCGTTTGCGGTTTGCAAAACAACACAAGCGAGGCTGTTTCTCTCTTGCACAACCGCCACTTCTGGAAACAAAAGAAGATTTTTGAGTCATGATAAGTTATTGATCCCTCTATGTCTTTCAGAACTCTATTTGGGAATAATGCATGTTGATGTAAGTCTTGGACTGTAGAGAAAAGCTGTTTACAATGTAGCCGATCCCCTGATATCACTCTAAAAGCATTTATCTGGAAATACTTCAATAATTCATGACTCTCTTATATCAGATTTTCTCGTGGTATCCAACAATTCTTAACAAGCATTTGCTGAACACATTTTAGTCAGAATTCATGCACTTTTTAAAACTTATTTTGGGAACACAATGTATTAAAATTAATGCAAGTTAACTTTAAATCTGCAACCCGTTTGTTATGGTATTTATTCATCTTAAAGGGATAGTTCACTTTTTGAATTCAATTCTTTATTTCTATAGCGCTTTTGCAATGTAGATTGTGTCAAAGCAGCTTAACATAGAAGTTCTAGTAAATTGAAAGTGTCAGTCCAGTTTTTAGAGTTGAAGTTCAATTTAGTTCAGTTCAGTGTGGTTTAAATTTCACTGAAGAGCAAATCCATCGATGGGCAGCACCTCGAACTGAAAGATTTCCTCAACTTTAATTAAATACTCAAGTGGATGTAAACTTTCACTTTTTTTTTCATCTGTTGAAAACAAAAGAAGATATTCTGAAGAATGTTGGAAAAATACAGCCACTGGCATCCATGGTAAAAGCAAAAATATTAGGTAAGTCCAACATTCTTCAAAATATCTCCTTTTGTGTGAAACAGAAGAAAGAAACTCTGACAGGCTTGGAACAAGTAGAGGATATGTAAACGATGAATGAGGGAACTATGCCTTTATGTACAATGGTCTGTTCCTTGTCAGTTCGTAAGATAATCGGTTGTCTGCTTGACTTCTCGTCGATTAATCAGTAGGGTTTGATCGATTATGTAATACTTAACAAGTGAAAAAAATCAACTCTGCCTTAGAAGTTGTTTCTAACTCATTTTGTGGCAACTGATTCTCCTCCCTGCGTTCACGTGGGTTTCCAGGTGCTCCGGTTTGCCCCACAAGTCCAACGACATGCGGTACAGGTGAATTGGGTAAGATAAAATTGTTGGTAGTGTATGTGTGTGAATTAAAGTGTATGGGTGTTTCCCACTGATGGGTTGCAGCCTGAAGGGCATCGCTGTGTAAAACATATGAATACGTTTGTGGTTTATTCTGCTGTGGCGACCCCAGATTAATAAAGGGACTAAGCTGAAAAGAAAATGAATGAATGAATGTTCTCCTTTAGATCGATCTCCTGTCTTCAATATCCTCCTGATCCTGCTTGTTGTACTGTGCAGAGGACATCCTGGGCTTTCTAGTGATATGTCATTTGATTGGCTGGCATGCTAGGAACCACTTCATACATTGCATACAAAATGGCCGACATACAAACGAGCACAAGGAGAGAGGTATGTAGAATTTTGCTAATTTTTAAAATGTTTTTTTACTATTATTATTATTACATATATATTTGTTTATTAAAGTGTCAGGAACAATACATTTCACTTTCAAAGCTGTTAAATTGTGTGTTTCAAAATATCATCCTTTTTTAAATGTCAACTATAGTGGACACCAGGACCATCACAATGTAATTAAAAAAATACAAAAGACTGCATGTTGTAGGAGGCAGAGGATTCTTTATAAGATAGCTGAGGGAGACTCTGACTTAGAGTCTCACAATCAGAGAATTTGAGAATTAGAGACAATTAGAGAACGACAACCAGTTTTAAATCGTTTTTATGTTGAGTTTGTTTTGGATTAACATCACTTCTATTTTTTTTTTTTTTGAATTCGGCTCTCGTTCAGACTAAACTGTTCCAGGAATTTCAATACAAGCGAAAAAAAAAAGGCTTTTGTTTTGTTTTTGTTACATTAATGTTGGAGTAATATCCCTTTACAGCCATATCCTGTACAGTTTTGTCATCTGAGTTTGGCTGTTGTTTCTAACTAAAATGGTCCTGTGGTCCACTACAGTGGCCATGCTGTAAAATTAAAAATAAAAACAAAACATAAAAACTCTAAAGTGTAGTTTTTTTAACCCAAAGGATGATTGAAAAAAAAAATTTGTTTTTTTGTGGGGGGGTATGTGTTTTTGGGTCAATGTTTTAGTTTTAATGGGCACTAAGAATTCTAGAATTCCATTTCTATTCATAAGCTTTATGGATTCAATTCCATTCGCATATCTGATTTGCATATCAGAAACGATATCTGCTTTCTTTTAGGAAACCAAAGCTTTGAACTATACTGTTTTTATAATAATAATTTTAATAAATAATATATTGTAGATTTATAAAATATGTGAATATAGTGCATATGTTTGAGTTTCTTTTTCTAGTTAAATATAAATGAATAGCTTTCCTGTGATAAATGGAATATTGTGTGATGTTACTGTTTACTATACAGCTCTCTGGAATACTTCATTCTGATTGGTCAATCACAACATTCCAAGGTATGACAAATGATCAAGCTAATAGCGGAAAACAGGGTACTACGTTTTCCGCTATTCGAATCATCTTGAGCATCAGTGAATACATTCTTGTATTCCTATTCATTCAGATTAGGTGTCTAACTGTTTAGTTTTGTGGCAAGTATTGGATAATGTACATTTAGGCGGTTGTTTTCGCAGAATAAAGCCCTGATCAGCCATTCCTTTCCTATTCTGCAAGAACAACTTCCTAGACAAAAATAACCCTTTACTTGTTAGCTGTTTTATTCACGGGTTCCTTCTTCTGAGGCTCATTCATGTTTATTTTGTGCTGTAAGTTACTTATAGGAAGGAGGAAGAGATGACTGATTCAGGTGTGTTGAGCTAAGGTAATTCAGCAATCTGTTATGGCACATTACAGAAACACTTCAATATTTTTGGAACATTAGAAGTCCCTTAAAGTAAAACAGTTGACCTTTACTATTTTTGAATCCATACAGCCGATCTCTGGGTCTGGGGGAAGCACTTTTAGCTTAGTTTAGCATGGATAATTGAATTAGGCAATAATCAAAAGACTTTGATATTATGTAGCTCTTGAAAACAGTCCCTGGCTAGGAAAGTAGGTAACAGCGCTGCATAATATCATTGTGTCTGCTGCAGCCATGGTATAGCAGCAAAGTTCTTTGACACAGGAATAGTTGGTATTGGTCAATTACCAAGAAAATAGAACATTTTCCTTTTTTGTCAGCCTTTTTTTGAAGTGAGATGATAATGGTCCAATCCGATCCATTGATTTAAGCTAAAAGTGCTCCCACCAGACCCGGAGATCAGTTGAATGAATTCAAAAATCATGAAGCTCAACAATTTAACTTTAGGGTAGTTGAGTCTATTGTTGAGTAAATGAGCCTATTTCCAAAAAAAGTCACATTTATACTTGAATTTAATGGTAAAAGTGACTGCTTAAAATGTGCTATTTTACAAGTCACTAATATGTGTGTACAAATGTTAACCGCAACACACTCGTTTTGTCATTTTATACCTATTGACAAGAAAATGGCAACTTTTGGTTTTCTGTCAGTCTTGGTACACAATGTAACTGTAGGATAATCAAACTTTAAATAATAAAATTATCAAAATGCTTTTTTGATTTAAGCGAGATGCTAATGGTGCAATCCAATTCAATTATTTATGCTAACCTAAGCTAAAAGTTCTTCCGTCAAACCTGGAGATCAGCTGAATGGATTCAAAAATCATAAAGGGTAGTTGTAAAATGAGCCTATTTCCAAAAAAAGTGGAGTGATTCTTTTAAAGTCACATTTATATTTGAAACTAGTGGTAAAAGTAACAACTTAAATTTTACTGCTTTACAATTCACTGATATGTGTGCACAAATATTACCAGAGAACACTAGTTTCATCATTTTATACCCATTGACAAAAACAAAAAAAACTCTAAGGTCATCGGGTGTCTCAATTTAGATTTTCCCAATTGAACATTACCAGTAAACATTTCAAAACAGCAAATCCTTCCTCCCCCAAAATGACATTCATTTCCACTGGCATTCGTGTGTTTGTATTTCCTATCCTCTCTAATCCCTTTTCCAACCCAGACAGCCTGATGTTTCCCAGCAGCAAACCTCAAACCCAATCCACCCATTCCCCTGATTCCCTCCATCTAGATTTCCATCTCTTCTCCACCAGTCCCGCTTTCAATACGTGCCTCATTCTCTATCTCTCCTTCCCTTGACAAGAGCGCTCATTGTGTCTCTCTGACGGGGCTCCTTGTGTTCTTCAGACTGGCCAATGTACACACGGCGGGCAGAAAGCGGGCAGCGGCGCGCGCCAGTCCTGCGTTCGCAACAAAGTGCTGCCTTGTTCAAACTTCCCACAGCGCCCAAGGAGAACTGATCTCAAACCTCGCAAAAAATCTGGTGACTTTCTGACCCGACTTTCTGATGAATAACTGTCTTTCTGTGGGGTTTCTCTTCCTGCTCTCTTTAGGTACACTCACAGTCTGCTGTGTTTCAACATTGAGTTTCCTCTTTCAGAGAATTGCGCCAAAGTTCGTGGGTAGAGAAGATCATGAACCACTTTTATTGAAGAGCTGGCCTTCGTTAAAGATGAATGTTTATCAATATGCAGTTCTGATGATTTTTTAATTCAACACCAAAATTTAAGGTTAAAAAGAAAAGTAGGTAGCAATTTACAAACAAGTTTAGTTCATTTACGAGTTAATGAGTATTATAAAGTTAACATTTGAAGTTTTAGAGATTACTGGTAAACTTTACAAGAAGATCAAATGAGTAATAATAGAGGTGTGACAAGATCTCGTATGACGAGATTAAATCGCGACGAAATGTCTCGTCGAGGCGAAAAGTGGTCTCATGAGTTGTGATGTTATGAAGCATGGCGTAATTCAAGAAACTTAAAAAAATGTCAACATCAAGTACGGGTTGCCTAATTTTTTCATAAATCTAGTTTATAGAACTCTTATTCGATTATTCAAAACAATACGATTGCAACCTATTTTCATATTTCAGTCATTTCTGTTAAGCAAGGCTTGTTGCAGACTTAAAGGGCCACAAAACCCCTGTATCAGCAGGGTGTTTTCACACCTCTAGTTTGGAAAAAGTCAGGAAAGCGGGTGTGTCCAGCTCTATTTAGGTGGGAGTGTCGGGGGAGAGAACGAGGGAAGGTGCATAAAAATTTGCAATAAAAGTTTTGGTTTGAGCACACGCTGATTTGGACAGAGGCAAAACAAACGCACAGACGCAGGGCAGAAAGACAGTGACTGTGTTAACATGGACATCAGTAATCAAATTATTTGCAAAATTTTTTAATGGTGGACTTTAACTGCAGTTTGGCACTTTCATTTAAGAACATTTCAATCATGCCCCTTGTGACAAACGAGATATGTCTGAACACTGTACAGGTAAAACAGTCTTTGAAGCTATCATGCATATAAATGAAGTTGCACCGCATACACAACCGAGTGCGCTGATTGGTTTGAACCAAGTCTTTTTCATGAATAATGCAGCACACTCAGAGATGTCACCATGCACTCGCAGATAGACATACAGTCTACACGCTGGATTACACACAAGTATCTAATCGGTGTGACGCAGCTACAAAAAAATTTGTTTCAAACCGGAAAAATGAGTTTGCTCGAAATAACGCAAAAACAACCATTTTTCACTTTTCGGTGAAAAATATGTTTCCTAATAGTGTTTTCAGCAGTGTGGGACACACATGACTGTCAACAGCTCAAAAAATGTGTTTTGGTGTTTCGTGACCTTTTAATAACCGAGCTGACAAAATTTTCAAGGTTTGTGGAGTAAGAAACACGTGTCTCTGTCCCTTGAAATCGACGCGGAGTCTGGCTGGGTGCAGCATTTCATAGGTAATGCCAGCGTTGCGGAGGGAAGTTTTTACATCCTTGAACTTGGCCCGGGTGTCTCATCACCTCTTCGGACATGGTCAGAAAAACACGAACAACCGTGCCGTTAAACTCCAAATGTACCTGCTCGCGACTAAATTTCAAAATAAGTTATTTTGTTTGATATCGGTGTAGTCAAACTACCATTTGCGTAGGGAATGAGTTTCATTGAGATTTTTGTTGCCCAACACAATAAACACGAATGATTTCGAGGGGTCTCTCAAAAGTGCCTTCTCCAAAGCGTTTAGTGAACATTGATGACATGAAAGTCACTGGATTTTGGCCCGTTGACTCGTACGTTTTGTCTCCGCGAATGGTTCTCCAGGTCATCCAGCTTAAGTTTCAGATCAGCGTTCTCTGTTTGAGGTGTTTCACAGTTTCTCCACTGCTGTCAAACGGCCATCAGAAACAGTAAGTGTAGTTTCAATGTCGCCGATCTTTTAGGCTTGTGTGGACAGGTTTGTTTGTAGCGTTGACACTGCCGAGCAAAGTTCAGATAAGAGCTCAGATCGCAGTGAAGACATTTCAGAGCGAATAGTGGATGACATTAATTCCTTTAAGGAAGCTGTTGTTATCTCTTCTGTTTGAGCTGCAGCACTAGCTATATCATTAGCTCCCTGTTCGCTCCCCTTGTCAGTAAGCATATCTACAATGTTTCGCCCTGACTTCACTGATTTCGGCATTCTTCCTTAAAGTTGTACGCTTAAGTTCCCAGTTAGATAGAGAGATATAACAAAATCAGAACTACTGAGAAAGGATAGATAAATGTACACGGAGCGACTTCCAACCACATCTACTCCATACGAGGCATAGCGGAAGTCGAGTTGTGATGTTATGGAGTGTGAGGGCGAAATTAGCACTGAAGATTAGAGGGATTTTTAGCAGTATTTGCATGTCCTTTTCCGCATGGAATTCCTTCAAATAAAAAAAAATGAAAATTTTAAATAAAATACCATTCATTAAAAAAAAAATTAAAAGACCTAAATTGTTTTGCAGTTTAAGATTTTGTTTCAGTTGAATAAAAATCTATTTTCCATTCATATGCTGGCAAATATTTTGCCAATATTTAAAATGATAAAAAGACAATTTTCCATTTACATAGACTAAAAGCAAGATATTTAGCAGTTTTGCATGCCCATTACTCCATAGAATTCATTAAAATAGAAATAATATAACATTATTTACAAGTTGATTTTAAAAAAATCACCTAAATAGTGATAAATAATTTATGATTTTTGTTTTCAGTTGAATAAAAGACGATTTCTTATAAATAGGGTAAAAATCGTCTCGTTAATTCAATTTCGTGTCTCATCTCATCTCGTAGAGTAAGCATCTCGTCACATCCCTAGTAGTTAAGAATTTGTTTACAATGATATAACAATTATTAATAATTCTACAACATTTTTGTTAATGGTAATTTGAATTTCCATATATACTAATACATTTTTAAGATGAGAAATAGCTGTATTTGTTACAGTAGTTGGATTTACATAATACAGTAAACTAAAGTGCAAAAAAACAACTGCAATTTTATAAATAATAACAAGGAATTTTCAATGTTGCATAGAATAATTCTCACCAATAGTTCAATTTAGTTGATAAATGAACATAAGAAATTACTGAATCGAAATCGAATTTGTCAGGCAAGCACAGTTGTCTGATCCGTAGTAAATCTTCGAAGGCCCGAGGGCGCTATCGAGCAGAAACTCCAAATACCCACAAAAAAGAAACCAAAGCTGCGTCCGAAATCGCATACTTTTATACTATATAGTAAACTAAAAATAGTATATAGATTTCGAAAAACAGTATTTAAGAAGTACCCGAATTACCTACTACTTCCGGGGAGATTCTAAAGTGTGCATTGCATGGACGCTACACTATCCCATGATGCACCATAAGACAATTGATGAATGGGAGTGAGGCGATGCAACTGACGTGGCTAGGTCAGGCGATGATGACAGAATGGCGGATGTAGTACATCCGAGTTCCATTCATCCTACTCACATGCATACTGTAGAGAACATACTTTTTTAATGGCCGAGTAGTACGTTTAAATTGCAGTACCTACTGAGTAGTAAACAATTTCGGATGCAGCCCAAAAAATCCTTATAGAGGTTGCTAAATAAACAGAACACTTAACGGTTGTTGCTATTAAATTAGCCTTTTGTTAAATTACCCATTAATTGTACTTTATTA
This sequence comes from Danio rerio, assembly GCF_052040795.2. Lineage (NCBI taxonomy): Eukaryota > Metazoa > Chordata > Actinopteri > Cypriniformes > Danionidae > Danio > Danio rerio. The sequence goes on along the minus strand of NC_141028.1, from coordinate 19,435,822 downwards.
ACACCTACCCCAACCAAAAACCCAACCATCACATTAAAGTAAAAACAGTAATTATGCAAATATTTATATTATTTATTAAATCATCCATTCAATTGTATTTTATTAGTGTCTACCCCTACTTCAACCAGCTTACCCCTCACAGCAAAGTAAAAATATTAATTATTGTTGAGTGTCACAAAAATGATGCTATATTAATGGGACAATCCGCAACTGTATACCATCAAGACTAGTGGTTCCCAAAGTGGGGGTCGGACCCCGCAGGAGGTCGCTTAGTGATTTATCAAAATCAAATAAATTGTATTAAATTATTAAAACTGCCATATTTTATCCATAACTAACAAAAGGACTAATATTTTAGTAATATAGTGAGGGTCACGAGTCACTGGCAATGTTATTTTGGGGATTACAGGCTGATATACTTGAGAAGCCCTGATCTAGACTTTACCGCGTTTAACTGCTCACAGATTCGTCCCACAGAAGAATTGATTTCATACATTGAAGAGAAGTTTGGAGTTAAAATGTTATTGAATGTATTATTTTTTACATGCTTTTATATGTAGCAGCAATCCACAGTCGTAGTTCGCTGAGAAGCTACGCAAACATTAATCATTATCTTAGAAATTTCCCTTATTGAGTGCATAAATCGTCTGTGATAATAAACATGGTATTGTGCAGCTTGTCAGTGAGTTACGCAATGTACTTTATTATGAAATTGCGCATGAAAAGTCAGCCTACTGTGAAGCGCTACCGACTAACTTAGTTTATGCATTATTAAACTTAAAAGAACAATAACAATAAAAAGGTAACTGTTTATAATAACAAAACTCATCATTTTCAATACTATGAGCATGTTTACTAGGCTATGATGTTCAAAAGTTTTTCTTTTGCATTTGTAAAAAGTAAAAAAAAAAAAAAAATGTAATAGTCATTTTTCAAATAAGCCGTAAAAATGTTTTCAAAATAATTGCCAAAATGCATAGAAATAGTGTTGTGTAAACAAACGTCTCTAAAAAGTTTTTAATGAAGTATCAGGGCACTGCCATGTGAAACAATCCCTGTACCACAAAGCCACCACGTTATTTAAGCCTCAGAATCCAATGCCATGTGTTGCGTAATACTTTGCATACTTCATACTATTGTAATACAACAACAACGGCAGCTGCTGAACGTTGCTATGTTCATCAAAATAAAGAATCGGGTGTTCATGAAGCCTCAAATAAATATAAATCCCAACTGAACTGGATCCCGTGCTCTACATCTGCATGGATGACATCACATCATCTAGGAGTGAGTTACATAACAATGGCTGTGAAATCCATCTTGGGGCGCAAACACTCCAAACCGTTTCATTTAGGGAAAATAAAGCGTCTTTCTCCAACAAATGACTAATTCCATTTTGGCTATTGGAAAGAGGTGAGAGAATGTGCGATTCCGTCCACCAACACTTCATCGTCCAGCCTAGTCAAGCTGTTTTGCCAAGCGGTTAGTGAGGGTGAGAGCGTGTATGTTCTGGCTTTACCTAAAGGAGCAGCTAAACTGGCTCTAGTGCCAAAGCTGATGTCAGTCTTTCAGTCTCTCCTTTCTAGAACATGCATCTGCTCTGCAAGTACAGCACATCACGTCGCCTGCATCCTCTTTTGAGTTGCTGTTCTGCAAAATACCTAACCTCTGAAAGAGTCGAGATTTGACTTCAGATCTGGCATTCTGAAATACAACCATCAATTTAACCCCGATGACTTCCAAAAAAGACTTTTAGCCAAAGAAACCAACCAACAAGGGTTCTCCACCAGCTATTCTGCTGCCAAAAACAATGCCTTATTGGGGAATGTTGGGATACTGTGGATTTCAATGTGACATTTTGGGTTCAAGTTTATTTAATGGAATTAAATAAATTTTTAGGGGTTTTGCTCATTTGTTTACACAGCAACATCATTTTTAGGGCCTGAAAACTTTTGTACAAAAGTTAGGAAAGCAATCGAATGCTTTCATTATAACGTTAGATGTGTGCATTTTTAAAATATAATGTAATCAAACGAAAAATCTAAATGAAAGAGATTCATTCGCTGCTCTTTAATCAGAATGTGTAAGTTACACAGTGAAAAAAGGTTAATGAGATTTAATAACTTGATTCTATTTCTTTATAAAAGCTATTAGTTTTAATTATCTGAACTGTTTTCTAATTTATTTGCTGCTAATGTGTACATTTTATTTTTTCTTTTGTAAATAATAATAATAATATTTCTAAATAAAACATATTACTGATAATTTAACTGTTTATTTACAATAAATTAATTTTAGATGGGTGGGAATATCCCTTATTGTGGTGGCTATATCGCTTATTTTTACATCCCAATTATGAGAACTCGTAAATGAGAGAGAAGCCAGCAACTGATGTGGGTATATCACGTGCTGATGACAAAATGGCGGATGCAGTATGTCCGAGTTCCTTTCATACTACTCACATTCATACTGTAGAAAACGTATTTTTCTAACAGTCGAGAAGTACGTTTAAATTCAAATGTAGTACCTACTGAGTAGTAAGCGATTTTGGATGCAGCCAATAAGCTTTCTATATTTAGATACAGACTATAGAGTTGCAGTGTGAAGACATGTAATTGCACCCTTAGATGAAACTTACTCACCCGGCTGGAAATGGCATCAGACACATGGGACAGCACTCCAGTTCTGACCTGTGTTCTGCTCCTGATTTTGTTTCCAAGCCTGATTCAGATCCTTCAGGACTTCTTGTTGTTTCCAGTCCAGATCCAGATCTACTTGCTCCAGAATTTGCTCCAGATCTTCCTAATCCTGATTTTGCTAGTTTCTCTTCACCTGAATTTGTTCCAGATTCTCTTGTTCCTGATTTAGCCTCCTGTTCTGTTCCAGATTTTGTTTCCAGTCCTAATCCAGATTCACTTGATCCTGAATTTGCTATTTTCTCTTCCACTGAATTTGTTCCAGATCCTCGTATTCCTGATTTTGCCTCCCATTCTGTTCCAGATTTTGTTTCCATTCCTAATTTGGATCCACTTGCTCTTGCGTTTGTTCCCAGTCCTGACCTAAATACCATTAGTCCGTTTTCTTCCTCCTGTACAGTTCCAGATTGTACTAGTCCTGACCCAGATCTTACTAGACCTGATTTTGCCTCCTGTCCTGATCCAGATTTTGCTCCCAGTACTAATCCAGATCCACTTGCTCCAGATTTTGTTCCCAGTACTAATCCAGATCCACTTGCTCCAGATTTTGTTCCCAGTACTAATCCAGATCCACTTGCTCCAGATTTTGTTCCCAGTACTAATCCAGATCTACTTGCTCCAGATTTTGTTCCCAGGTCTAATCCAGATCCACTTGCAATTGAATTTCTTCCCAGTCCTGATTTGGCTCCTTTGGCAATTCCAGATTTTGTTCCTGTTCCCAATCCAAATTCTCTTACTCCCGATTTTGCCCTTTGACCTGCTCCAGTCTTTGCTTCCTGTCCTGATCCAGACCCACTTGCTTCTTGTTTTGTTTCCAGCACTAATGCTGGTCCTTCTGCTCCAGAAAATGTTCTTATGCCTGATTCAGATTTTCCTGCACCCATTTCTGCACTCTTCCCTTCTACTGACCTGACTGTTCTTGATTCTGCTTGAGATCTTCTTGTCTCAGACACATTCCTTGCTTGACCAAATCTGTCACCCTGATCATCCAACAATTTGCAATCTTCAAGGCAGTTGACTCCATCATCTAGTTTGCGCTGCTGAGTAGTTTGTGTACTGCATACTGGCACACTGTCTCCATCAGGTGAAGATGCATGTTTCTCTTGATCAGAAAGGCTTGGTGGATCAGATGCCCTGGTATTTTCTTCTGCTGGAGGTTGTGAAGGGTTCTTGGGGTCATTTGCTGGTGGTGGGTGAACAAGGAATGATGGAGCTGGCAGACCAGGAGGTGGATTTACATCTTTGTTTCCATTGCACCATCTCCAGTCACTTACTGTTTGAACAGGAGATTTCTGAGGGAACAGATAAAAATATAGCTCACGGTAATAAGTACAGAAATTATCACATTTGTAAATTACACCCTTCCAATAGTAACATTAATTCATATTTTTAAATGGTGCTGCTTGCAGTGTTAAACTTGACAGCAAATTTTGATTTAATTTTAGTCTTTCCATTATAGTTTTTAGTCATAATTTAGTCTTCTGAATAATTTAAGTTTTAGTCTAGTTTTAGTCCACTAAATTTCATAAGATTTTAGTCAACTAAATCTACTCGAGATTTAGTTAATTAAAATATTTTTTTTTTAATTTAAGTGTAATTTAATTCAAATATTGTATACATTAAATTCATTCATTCATTTTCAGCTTAGTAGCTTTATTAAACTAGGGTTGCCACAGCGTAATGAACCGCCAACTTATCCAGCATTTTTTTTACGCAGCGGATGCCCTTACGGCTGCAACCCATCACTGGAAAACAACCATACACACTCATTCACACGTACACTATGGACAATTTAGCTTACCCAATTCACCTATAGCACATGTCTTTGGACTTGTGGGGGAAACCGAAGCACCTGGAGGAAACCCACGTGAACACGTGAACAAAGAAATGCCAACTGACCCAGCCGAGGCTCAAACCAGTGACCTTCTTGCTGTGAGACGATCCTGCTACCCACTGCGCCACTGTGATGCCTTGTAACTTTTCCATTGAAGACCAAAAATTAGATATCACTGTTTATTTATATCATAAGTAATACGTAAACTATGTGTCAGCAATCAATTCACATATAGCATGTAACATGTAACAGTAGCCTATTGAAAATGCAGGATTATTTAGCAAGCCCTTTCTTTTAATGTGGTGTTACTAGTGGGGCCTGAACTACTAGTCCATTAACCAGTCTGTTGGACAATTTCAACCCATTAAATACTTGAAAGGTCTTAAAATTGTTTAAGTTCACTTTGCAATATCAGTCTATGACAAACTTTACTGTTGTAGATTGTGTTACAGTACATGTGGCTCAGCTGTATAGCACTGAGTAAATAAGTAGCGTAATGAATTATGACTGGCAAATGATAATGTGTTGCAAAATGTCCCATGGCTCTGTTTACTCATAGAGGAATTATAAAGTGAAGATGTGCGTAAACGATAAGTGTCATTAAGCATCATGAATCACACAGCAAGATTAATTCTTATTGGATATTTTTAAGAAAACGTCTCTCAATCACATTCTCACTTCGTTTAATTAGTCCACAAAAATGTCAGTAGATTTTTATTATAGTTGTAGTACTCATCACTTTATTTAGTTTTCCTCGGTAGAAACTTGTTCATCATGAAAATTATGACGTAAACATTTCGTTAACAAAGGTAACACTGGCTGCTTGGACACCAGCTTTGTTAGTGGTTTAAAAGAAAAACCAAATCAATGTATGATTTCTAAATCCAAACCGATGCGATAAAGAGCTAATTAAAAAATTTTAACATTATGTTGCCTTTTTAAAATACTCCATTATGAAAAGATAAACACTTGGAGAAAATAAATGTATATTATTTGACACTTTACATACAGTTGAAGTCAGAATTATAAGCCCCCCTTTGATTTTTATTTATTTATTATTTATTTCTTTATTTATTTTAATCTTTTTTAAAATATTTTTCAAATTATGTTTAACAGAGTAAAGACATTTTCACAGTGTGTCTTATAATGTTTTTTTCTTCTGGAGAAAGTCTTATGTTTTTTATTTCAGCTAGAATAAAAGCAGTTTTTATTTTTTTGAAAAGCCATTTTAAGGTCAAAATTATTAGCCCCTTTAAGCTATATTTTTTTTCCGATAGTCTACAGAACAAACCATCGTTATACAATAACTTGCCTAATTGCCCTAACCTGCCTAGTTAACCTAGTTAAACCTTTAAATGTCACTTTAGGCTGTATAGAAGGGTCTTGAAAAATATCTAGTTAAATATTATTTACTGTCATCATGGCAAAGATAAAATAAATCAGTTATTAGTAAGAAGTTATTAAAACTATTATGTTTAGAAATGTGCTGAAAAAATCTTCTATCCGTTAAACAGAAATTGGAGGAAAAAATAAACAGGGGCTAATAATTCAGTGGGTTCAATAATTGTGACTTTAACTGTAGATAGGATATAAAAAAGCCAAAACAAAATTATTTAAAGTCTTTGGTCAATGAAAAACTTTTAGCACATATTAAAAGACTTTATGCAATCAAACTTAGCCTTTGCAAACCTGTTAAGAATAAAATAGAAATGTGGTGCATGGCTAAATATGTATGGTTCATTAAAAGAATATTAGATTTTAATACAATCAACTGAATCTTTTAAAGAGATGTCTAAATTCTGATATTTTCGTCTAATTTTATGTTTGTGATTCATGCCTCGAATGTTATCTGTTGTATGTTTTTAAGTAACAGGACACCAAAGTCGACCCTATTCATGGAAAATGTCATTCATTAAATAAACATGCTGCCCAGGACAGCACACCGCAGCCTTGTTGCAGATTCTGGAAAAGGACAGTTCAGTGTCATCCATTCTCTCATCCCCATGGAAAACAACATTTAGCCCACTGTTCCCAAGAACATAGGAAAATGTGAGATTGGAGATTTCACAGTTCAAGGGTGGGTCCTGCTTTTCAAGACAGTGATATACGATTGGCAATTCAAAAATGACATTTAAGTGAAGGGAATGAAGTGTTTAGTGCATTTTGCCTCATAGTGACTGCATGAAGTCATATTTAGATATTACTGCGTCTATTTGCATCTTACATCCATTTCAGGACACAAAGCTGGATTTAACACCTCACAAATCTTTCATGACATCTATTACAGAGGAAAGGGTGGCACAGTGGCTCAGTAATTAGCACTGTCGCCTCACAGCAAGAAAGTCAAAGGTTCGAGTCCCAGCTGAGCCATTTCTGTGTGCATGTTTCCCCCACCATCCAAAAGACATGCGCTATTGGTGAATAGGCCATAGTCTATAAGTGTGTGAGAATAAGTGTTTGGTTGTTTCCCAGTAGTAGGTTGCATCTGGAAGGGCATTCATTCATTTTTTTTGTCGGCTTAGTCCCTTTATTAATCTGGAGTCGCCACAGCGGAATGAACCGCCAACTTATATAGCATATGTTTTACGCAGTGGATGCCGCAACCAATCACTCGGTAACCCATACACACTCATGCGCACACATACATACACTATGGACAATTTAGCCTACCCAATTCACCTGTACAGCATGTCTTTGGACTGTGGGAGAAACGGGAGTACCCGGAGGAAACCCACGCAAACGCAGGGAGAACATGCAAACTCCACAAAGAAACGCCACTGACCCAGTCGAGGTTAAGTCAAGGCTCAAACCAGCGACCTTCTTGCTGTGAGGCGACAGCACTACCTACTGCGCCACTGTGTTGCCGCTGGAAGGGCATCCACTGCTTAAAATATATGCTGGAATAGTTGGTTTATACTGCTGTGGCGACCCCCGATAAATAAGGGACTAAGCTGATGGAAAATGAATGTATTACAAAGTATTATATACAATAATATAAGTACTAGGGCTGGGTGATGAATCTTATCAAACTGAGATTGATTATAAGCTCATTTCTAGTTTAAACAGTTTTGTTGAGCAATAAATAAAAAACGAATGTTTGCCTGTAAATTAATTGTTATATTTTTAAAATATTAACTACAATTTTAAATGTCTCATAGTTCCTTTGGTTATAGAATCATAAAACAGTTTCCAAAAGAAAAAAAAAAAGTCAAACAGAATTTAGAGGAGTATATGTAGCATATTTATTTGAATGTGTGCAGATTATGAATTTTTTTTTATCTGTGCAGTTTATGACTACATCCTTTCTTCTGAAGGTTAACAAGTATGTGAAAAGCATTTATTTCCTTATTAAGGGTAAATTAGTATTGTGTAAAAAAATGCCATCATTACAATAAGGCTGCACATCACATCATTTCAGCATAAAAACTGCAATGTGCGTCTCTGTAAAAGTTGCAGCATGTCTCATAGGACTGGGCGATTTGATAATCAAAATCTCGGTTAATTGAACATTTTAACTCGATTGCGAATAATGAACGATTCTTTTACTTACTTATTTGTCTCTTTTTCGCCCACACTCGTCAACATAGTCCCAAGTCAACCATTCACAGAGCTTGCGCTATGCGTCATCGCGACGTGTAGTTACATTTTTTGAGAGGTCAGCGTCGGCATTAGTCACAGCGACGACAGGTATGCGACCGCGAGAAGGCTGGACCAGACCATAGGCTGTTTCTCAATTCCAAGAACACAGAAAACAGACTTGCTTTCTTGTGAAGACCGGTCTTGCCAGGTCAACTCGGGAGAACGAACGCGGGGTGTTTTCCCCCTTTTCAAAATATATACTTTGCATAAAGACTTTACAAATATACATTACACACTATATGTAACAGATAACAGATTTTAGTACAAATTTCAGCGAATAAACACCCTTAATGTGTTTATTCCTTTATTAAGATTTTCATGGTAATGTTTATATTCACTGTCTCATTTAGGGAAATCCTTCTTGAGATAAAGAAGTAAATATTTCTGAACTTTAATAATAAATCTATAAAAAATGCTGCGCTTCCCATCTCCAGTTGCAATGACTTCTGGGACTTCTAAAGCAAGTTTGGTGCTCAAGTCTGCATCCATGTGTCCTCGATATCAAGAACACATCTGGGAAGTTTCACGCGTCCTCCGTTCTTGAGTATTGGAACGGTAAGGAAAGTAATTGAAAAATTGACCTGGAAAAACTAGACCGATTATTATTATTTCGATCATTCCTAGAGGGTTAAAAGCTTTTAGGCACACACAAAAAGATAAGTTTTCGTTTTAACAAGGATTATGTTCGAGCATTAACAATGTAGTTTTATTTCACATTTGATTATTTAACTGCTGTACATGAATACTGCTAAACACCCCAGAAAAACAAAATCCACTGCTGGTTTCATTTTCTGAAATGTGCATTAAATCTGATTCAACCCCATTCAAAATAATAAATTAATTCCAAATAGTCATCTACTCATCTCAGGAATTAATTTACATACTTCAATAAATATAACACTTTCAGTTTTTGGAAACATTGTTGTGATCTATTGTGTCCTATGTAAACATTATTGGGATAAAAATCAACCAGTACTAAGAGATGGTCTAGTAAGTTACATGTTAAATGTATTATTTACAACCTTTTTAATGATAATAACCAGTGATGAATAGGTATTATACCAACATTTATTACCGTGGATGACGGTGGGGGGAGCTGTGGAATGGACTCTTCCAGATCATCTGACTGTAGGTTTGGGCAAAGAGCTGTCAAGGTAAGAGCCCAGAGTCTCTCGGCATCACTCAGCTCTGAGCTCTCCCACCATCTCTCCCTGCAGCAGTCAATGTTCAGTCACAATACATTTATTAATTGCAAAAATCACAGTATAATAGTATGTGAAAAGGTCTCCTCATACTGAGCATACATACCTGCCTGTTGATGTTGTGGCGCAGCTGCTGTCCTGTAACGCTACTGAACACCGGCTGTCATTTAACTTTTTGATCAGCGTTTGCTGTTCGGATTTATAGTCCTCGACTGATAATTTCTTCCTCTTCAGTTTAGACATCACAGTCATTCGGTTGTAAACACACTGCATCTCTTTCAGACGCACATGACTAAACCAAACAATAAAAACTACGCGGGAGTTTCTTTGAATTACTTCCGTGTTCGGCACAAACGAGTTTTCAGCGTTAAAGCTGCGCACCGTTTGCGCAGTGAGGTGAAATTTCTTTGCTGAATTATAGCCACTGATTTTTTTTTTTTTTTTCCAGATCTTAACTCTTGTGTGCTGTTGGGGCTGGGTTTTTTTTTTCGATAAGTATCAAGTTTGCCACAACTGTATCTGTATTTCAGCAAATGGAATGATTTTTGGTGACAAATCTTATTTTGACACCCATTTTAGGGAAATGCCGTGAAATTTAAAAAATAAAAATAAAAGGACAAAATCTAATTAGGATTTTTACTAGGACTATACGTAAATGTGTTTCATGTTTTATCTTAATTTTGTTTAAACAGGGTTCACTGTCCTAGAAAACCTGGTAAAGTCATGGAATTTCAACAAGGCATTTTCCAGCCTGGAAAAGTTTTTAAAAACAAATAAACCCAAAATGTTTTGGAAAAGTTATGGAAATTTGTTTAAGAAATATCTGTGTACTTGAATATATAATATTGGGTAAGTATGAAATACATTTTGTTGGGTAAAAACCGTGCATTTTCATGCATGTTGTTTTATTTACTTTGTGTACATAGACATTACATAAGTTAGGTCTGATATTTACCTGAAAGTTTTGGAAAACTCATGGAATTTTAGTAGTAAAAATGTGTATGAACCCTGTTGAAGCATTTTTTATTCATCTACTTATACATTATTTAAAGAGGTAATTCACCCCAAAATAAAATAACTGACATTAATAACTCACCCTCATGTCAATCCAGACCCTAGGCACTTTCGCTCATCTTAGGAACACAAATTAAGATATTTTGAATGAAACCCAAAAGCTCAAGATCACGAGAGAGTCCAATAACATCCTCAAAACATGTTCATTATGCGTCATCGGTGGTTCCATTGTATTGTTATGAAGCTATGAGAATACTTCTGTGCACACAAAAAATAAAAATAAGGACTTGTGATTTAGGCCTACCAAGTAAGGCAGGCACTTTTTTCCAGGGGTTTCAGTACAGCGTAACCGCTATTACGTCATCGGGTGGGCGTGGCCTATATGTGAATTTGCATAGGTCACGGATCATGCGCAGATTGTGAAAACAGCCGTTTGATTCAAATACCTGTACGTATTCGCAGGGGTTTTGCGTCCAATGCCTTTTATATGCAGTACTTTAAAATAGCTGTCATGATCAGGTGTTTCATGTGAAATCAGTGTATGTTATATTAAACAAATTAACTTAAGTTACCTCTCAGATTACATTAATACTGTTATAACTTAAGATACCTGTCCCGATCCCAGGGCTTTTGTGTCAAATACTTTATATATCATAAACAGTAACATCAGATACCTGTCCTGATCCCAGGGGTTTCATGTATGATCACTTTTATATTAGTTAACATCAGATACCTGTCCTGATCCCAGGGGTTACATGTATGATCACTTTTATATTAGTTAACATCAGATACCTGTCCTGATCTCAGGGGTTTCATGCATGATCACTTTTATATACAGTAACATCAGATACCTGTCCTGATCCCAGGGGTTTCATGTATGATCACTTTTATATACAGTAACATCAGATACCTGTCCTGATCCCAGGTGTTTCATGTATGATCACTTTTATATACAGTAACATCAGATACCTGTCCTGATCCCAGGTGTTTCATGTATGATCACTTTTATATACAGTAACATCAGATACCTGTCCTGATCTCAGGGGTTTCATGTATGATCACTTTTATATACAGTAACATCAGATACCTGTCCTGATCCCAGGGGTTTCATGTATGATCACTTTTATATACAGTGACATCAGATACCTGTCCTGATCCCAGGGGTTTCATGTATGATCACTTTTATATTAGTTAACATCAGATACCTGTCCTGATCCCAGGTGTTTCATGTATGATCACTTTTATATTATATACAGTAACATCAGATACCTGTCCTGATCCCAGGGGTCACATGTATGATCACTTTTATATTAGTTAACATCAGATACCTGTCCTGATCCCAGGGGTTACATGTATGATCACTTTTATATTAGTTAACATCAGATACCTGTCCTGATCTCAGGGGTTACATGTATGATCACTTTTATATTAGTTAACATCAGATACCTGTCCTGATCTCAGGGGTTTTCATGTATGATCACTTTTATATACAGTAACATCAGATACCTGTCCTGATCCCAGGGGTTTCATGTATGATCACTTTTATATTATATACATTAACATCAGATACCTGTCCTGATCTCAGGGGTTTCATGCATGATCACTTTTATATACAGTAACATCAGATACCTGTCCTGATCCCAGGTGTTTCATGTATGATCACTTTTATATACAGTAACATCAGATACCTGTCCTGATCCCAGGTGTTTCATGTATGATCACTTTTATATACAGTAACATCAGATACCTGTCCTGATCCCAGGGGTTTCATGTATGATCACTTTTATATACAGTAACATCAGATACCTGTCCTGATCCCAGGTGTTTCATGTATGATTACTTTTATATACAGTAACATCAGATACCTGTCCTGATCCCAGGGGTTTCATGTATGATTACTTTTATATACATTAACATCAGATACCTGTCCTGATCCCAGGGGTTTCATGTATGATCACTTTTATATACAGTAACATCAGATACCTGTCCTGATCTCAGGTGTTTCATGTATGATCACTTTTATATTATATACAGTAACATCAGATACCTGTCCTGATCCCAGGTGTTTCATGTATGATCACTTTTATATTATATACAGTAACATCAGATACCTGTCCTGATCCCAGGGGTTACATGTATGATCACTTTTATATTAGTTAACATCAGATACCTGTCCTGATCCCAGGGGTTACATGTATGATCACTTTTATATTAGTTAACATCAGATACCTGTCCTGATCTCAGGGGTTTCATGCATGATCACTTTTATATACAGTAACATCAGATACCTGTCCTGATCTCAGGTGTTTCATGCATGATCACTTTTATATACAGTGACATCAGATACCTGTCCTGATCTCAGGGGTTTCATGCATGATCACTTTTATATACAGTAACATCAGATACCTGTCCTGATCCCAGGTGTTTCATGTATGATCACTTTTATATTAGTTAACATCAGATACCTGTCCTGATCTCAGGGGTTTCATGCATGATCACTTTTATATACAGTAACATCAGATACCTGTCCTGATCTCAGGGGTTTCATGTATGATCACTTTTATATTATATACAGTAACATCAGATACCTGTCCTGATTCCAGGTGTTTCATGTATGATCACTTTTATATACAGTAACATCAGATACCTGTCCTGATCCCAGGTGTTTCATGTATGATCACTTTTATATTAGTTAACATCAGATACCTGTCCTGATCTCAGGGGTTTCATGTATGATCACTTTTATATTATATACAGTAACATCAGATACCTGTCCTGATCCCAGGTGTTTCATGTATGATCACTTTTATATTAGTTAACATCAGATACCTGTCCTGATCTCAGTTGTTTTGTGTATGATGACTTTAAATAAAAATAGAAAATAAATATTAGTTATGTTAATTAACTAAGATTGAGAAAGAAAAATTATCCACGGTTTATTACAGAAAAATGTGGTATTTATTTGTTTAAACATGACTGAATACCATATTTTAAACTACAAAAACACGGTTAATCTTACCACAACCATTATTACTTGGTTTACGTTACCATGGAAGTAAGTTACAAAAGCCCAGAGACAGTAAAACGGAGTAAAACGAGGTCATCTGTTTTTGCTAATGAAATCTTTCAAATATAACATTATAAAAACAAAAAAAAAATAACCTGTATGATTGTTTTTTTCCTTCGTTATCCACCGCGGTAGGTTCTTTATCCATAATCATCCGGTTTGAAATGACCGCGCTAAAAAAGAACATGTACTGCGCATGATCGGTGACCTCTCAGTATTGTTTTTTTTCTTTAAGGGGGCGTTTCCCAAACGCCGACCAAGCCACGCCCATTTTACGTCGTGGTAATGAAACCCCTGGAATTTAGTGCATGCCTACCAAGTAAGTCAGCGAAACCTTCTGTTACTAGTTTTATTTTATATACACACACACACGCACGCAACTATATAGACCGCTTCAGTTATTTTTGGTTCTCTGGATTTGCTAATTAGTTGAGTTTTGACAGGCATCGATATTTAACCCTTGTTTACTGTTCAAATTTACTACCCTTTGATTATGTTTGTGGCTGTTTTTGCCCCATTAACATCCATTATAATGGCGCAGCCATTGCATTGCAGCCATGTAGTCTTGATTGTTAGTGGTTTCCCTGTTTTAAAGAGGTAAATCTGCTCAGAGTGTACTGATGAATTTTATAAAATTATCAAAGCATTGACCAAAATATGCGTCAAAATAAAATTTGTCACCAAAAATCATTCCATTTGCTGAAACACAGAGAAAGTTTTGCCAAATTAAGACTCAAAATCAGAGTGGATGAAAACATCCCCAACAGCAGGAGAGTGCCCAAACTCTTTCCTGGAAGGCTGGTGTCCTGCAGAGTTTAGGTCCAGAGTTTAGTTACCAACCTGTTAATACATTTCTAGTATGCTAGTTAGAGCATGAGTAGCTGGTTTAGGTGTGTCTAATTAGGGTTTGAGCTATGCTCTGCATAGCACCGGCCCACTATAAGACAGAGTTTGAGCACCCCTGACCTAAAGCAAAGTGACAAAAATCTGGCACCCACCTATGCTCCACATCCACCAACAACTGCTTTCTGAGAGAAAGAGGGAAATTTGCTCAGAGTGTAATGATGAATTTTAGAAAATTGTCAAAGCATTTTGTCAAATTATGTGTCAAAATCAGATTTTTCACCAAAAATCATTCCACTTGCTGAAACACAGAGAAAGTTTTGGCTAAATTGAGACTTTAAATCAGCTCAGAGTGGATGAAAACATCCCCAACAGCAGACAAGGGTTAAGGTCTGAAAAAACTTTTTTTTTAATCATACAGTCAATTATAAATAACAATATATTGTTTGACAGTTTAGAGGTGTGTTTCGTGAAATCAGTCCAGAGTGAATGGAAACATATCCAAAAGCAGGAGGGTGTCCAAACTTTGTCCTGGAGGGCTGGTGTCCTGCAGAGTTTAGGTCCAGGGTTTAGTTGCCAACCTGCCACTAGTTTCTAGTTTGCTAATTAGAGCTTGAGTAGCTGTTTAGTGTCTAATATGGGTTAAAGCTATACTCTGCATCACACCGGCCCACTAGGACAGAGTTTTGGCACCCCTGACCTACTGCTTTCTGAGGGAAACAGGTAAATTTGCTCAGTGTGAATTGTACACTCAGAAATACCTAACAGAAGTACCTACAAATTTTAAGAGAAACACTTTTGTACTTTTTAGGTAGCAATATGTACCCTTGAGGTTTTATTATGGCCCTTTTTGGTATAAATTTGAGCTTTTTGAAGAGGTACCACCCCAGTGACAGCTAGCCTTTCTTTATTTCTGAGAGTATATAGTCAATTTCACCTAAATAAATTCTATAAATGACAATATGTTGTTTGACAGTTGGGTGATACAGTATCTCAGTGGTTAGCACTGTTGGTTCACAGAAAGCAGTCCCGGTTGGGTCACTTGGCATTTCTTTGTGGAGTTTGCATGGGTTTCCTCCGGGTGCTTCAGTTTTCCCACAGTCCAAAGACATGTGCTATAGGTGAACTGAATAAACGTATGTGAGAGTGTATGGGTGTTTCCCAGTACTGGGTTGCAGCTGGAAGGGCATCCGCTGCGTAAAACATATGCTGGATAGGTGGTGGTTCGTTCTGCTGTGGCGACCCCTGATGAATGAAGCGACTAAGTCAAAGGAAAATAAATGAATGAATGTTTGACAGTTCTGAGGTGTGTTTTGTGTATTTGTGTGTGTTGAAGATGTAAAAGTTTGCACAAAATCAACAATTACTAACTTTTATGTAATTGTTTAGTTTCTCTTGGAAACTTCTCTCTATAAAAATAAAACGTCTTGTCCTGGATGACTAGTCCATCAAATTTAAATAGGTTGTAATGAGATTTTAAGTGCAAAGAAATACACAAGCTCTATAATTGGAATGAGCTACACCAAAAATAGCCGCTGAATAGCTATCCGGTGATCATGCCGTGATGGAAGAAACCCACACATGCACACCATCAACGTCATTCCATCATGAAGCAACTTGTGTGGGGAAAAAAAACCGAGCAAAGTTCTGGTGGCCGAAATAAGTGATCCATACGAGGTGCTTTAGCTCTGAGCTTTGGAGAGGCTGATGCATGGTTTGGAACCTTCTCCCTCTTTCGGATGAGAAATCCAGAAGGTCCTAATGCTGACACTGATGGTTCCATAGCCACACAGTGAGAGAGTACAATAGCAGATGAGTTTTGAGTACGTCTGTTTAGGGATGGAGCCGGAGAGACTGAATCCAGGAAAGAGCGCTTATGTCATTAGGACTGGTGTGAGGCAATGTTGTGCGCCGTCGCCATGGTTGCCTGATGAATGATGAAAAATGTAAAAATAGCGGGCGCTACTCGAGTTCTTCCAAAAGCAAGCTCTCACTCAATGCACTGTGGAAGAAGACGTGTGAAACGGTGAGAGGAGATTTGGAAAGACGATGTAGAGGTTTAAGAATGACCAATGTGCAGAGATGATGTTTCATTTGGACGTCTAATTAAGATTTAAATAAGCACATTGGCAGTGGTGGAAAGAGTACTGACAATTCATACTCAAGTTAAAATACAACTACTGGCCTAAAAATGTAGTGCAAGTAGAGTAAAGGTATGTTTTGTAAATATTACTCAAAGTATGAGTAAAAGTAGCCCTTTCAAAAGTACTCAAGAGTAGCGCTGTAAAAGCTCATGCATTTACATGTCATTTATGGACATGTGTTAACGTAACATTCTGCCGTGCATTTAGTATTGTCCAGCCGGCACACAACGTCATAAGACAATAATATTAGGTTAGATTTAGGATGTGATGTCAGTTGACCAAAATTTAATGTCTAGCCAGAGTCTAAGGATAACATTATATTGATGTCCAATAACGACGTAAAATACGTTAATATTTGGTTGATTTTAAGTTTTGTTAGAAAGTGACCAAAATCCAACATCGAGCCAACATCTTAAACTAAGTGACCAATTGTCATATTGACATCAAATACTGACATTTATTCGTCAGGTATGGCAACCAAAATCCAACATCTGATAGACGTCATAGTGGTAATCTCCACACAAGCTCTAACATCATTAGATGTTGATATTTGGTTGATTTTAGGTTTGACATTGATGTCGGCCTGACGTTGGGTTCTGATGTCAACCCGATTTTCATTTCCAAACAAACTTTTACATCTTCATGAAGTTGGGGTTCAACGTCAATCTGACATTATATTGATGTCTTATGCCAGCAGGGTGTTTAGGGCCATTTCGTAAATCATACAGTAAACATCTGTCATCTTCTCATCAGTGATATCCATCTAAACAGTCTCTGGGTCATTGCGTGTAAAGATTTTGGACATCTTCTTGGACTTTTTTAGTGCTTTCAATCAGTTTGTTGCATACATAAATCGCCCATGTCTCGTGGCAGTTCATTATGATGCGATTTACCTTCTATGTGTGATTTAGTTGGACAGGAATTACAGTACTGGTTTTCTATTCCCCATAGACAAGAAAAAATAAAGTAGTGACTGCAGGTTGAAGGAAAGTAGTGGAGTAAAAGTACCAATACTGCACTAAAAATGTACTTAAGGTAAAGTAAAAGTACAAATTTTTAAAACTACTTAATAAATTACAATTCCTGAAAAAAGCTACTCAATTACAGTAATGTGTTTGTAATTTGTTAGTTTACACTTTTGAAGGATCCAGGATATATTTGACTGAAGCATTTAAAAAACATTTTTTTTGCATAAACTATTTATTTAAAGGGAAGTTTATATTATTGCATCACCATTGTTACCAAAATAATTGTCAAAATGAATAACTGTTTTCAAACAGGTTTCCTGAACATTTCTAGTTGCAGACTTTTGTCATTGCTCAACTAAACCAGTAGTTGCACCTCAAGTCAAAAGTTAAAAATAAATTAAATTCAATTAAAAACATCTGAATTCTACAAAATGATAAGCTCATTAATTTATTACTCAAAATTAAATAATCAAAATGATTAACCTTTTTGGCTTTTATGTTTTAATGAACTTGGTGTAAATTCAATTGTTCTATATTAATTGCACGGAACTATCATATTTTGCAGTTGCTACTCACTAGCTTTTTTAAATGCATGTTTTTATTGATTTATATATTGAAGTTTATTATCTTTTATAAAAATATGTGATTTCTAGTTAATTTGAACTGGAGAAATGATCATATATTCAAAGATCAAATATAGCAGTGTTCATTTTGTGAACTACTTGCATCCTTTTTATTCGTGTGTGTTCATTTAGGTCTCCTCTGGGCGCTTCGGTTTCCCCCACAGTCCAAAGACATGCGCTATAGGTGAATTGGGTTTGCTAAATTGTCCGCAGTGTATGTGTGTGAATGAGTGTGTATGGATGTTTCCTAGTGATGGGTTGCAGCTGGAAGGGCATCCGCTGCTTAGAATATATGCTGGATAAGTTGTCAGTTCATTCTGCTGTGGTGACCCCTGACAAAAGGGATCCCTTAACAAAGGGACTGAGCCGAAAAGAAAATGAATGAATGAACATGCTGGTGTCATTACCTAAAATGTTACACCAGCCACATCAACAAACACAGCATTGTGCGCTGTTTTAAAAGCACTACAAAGTCACATTAGTTCTATTTTGTTTAATCAACATGCCGTTTGATATCTAAGGTTGAAATTCATGCCAAATTAGGAAGAAGCCTCTTCAATTTCTAGACATCACCTTTAAGTCACTGTTCACAAAATGAGTCTGACAGAGATCTTCTCAGCCAGTATCTGTTACCAAACCTCTACCCCTACCGATCTGCCAGTATGTAACCGGAGGAGTTGTGTCTCCTCCAGGGAGAGATGTGGGCACGGCCTCGCACCAGAATGATTAAGCCGCAGGTCTGCCCTTTCTCAAAAAGGTCACGGCTGTGACGGCTTTGACTTGTCAGACAGCTGGCACAGGTTGCACTGGCAATGCTGAGAAGGAGAGACTTAATGCCCACCACTAATCCAAGTGTTTACAAAACATCAGCATATAACTGCATACAATTCTGCTGAATAAATGGCATTGCTGCAGCACTTATCTTCCATTTCTTCTTATCTGAACCTACCAGATATATGTTGATCCTTTTTTTGTTTAGAAGGTGGTGGTGGTGTAGCTTGGCCAGAGAAAACTGGCTGTCAACAAATAAATCTCTCCAAATGCGTGCTCGGTACGGTTCATAACCTTTTAATGGCAACCAGATCAAATATTATTTTTCACACCTCTTTGTTCATTTTTTGTCAGAGAACTGACTTTAAATAGATTAAATAAATGAATTAGCAAGTCACTGATTCACCAATTCCTACACTACGAAAGCAAGCACTCGTAATGTGTCTGCCGTATAAATTGCCACTGCATAAATTTAAATGGGTAATTGACTCTTGTGGATCGTAATTACTGCAGACATGTCATAACGCCTACACTAAAGACAACCAATCTGAATGCTTTTGCATTTTAGGGCTCTGGCTCTTGCAAAGCTGTTGTTATAGTCACGAAATGGTGTTTTATTTTTATTGGTATTATTCATATGCTATTTTCAGCTGTCTAAACAAAGCTTGGTCTGACACTAACCAGTCTGTTTTGTGCTAAAAGCCAACAAAGGAACTTAATTCAAGGACAGAAAAATGTAAATTTCTAATCTACAAAAAGAAAGTTTGTCTATTTTAATTCATCTTTAATTGAACTTCCTTTATGATAGACGAGTAATGAAACCAAAATATTTCAAATAATTCCAAAAAGACTTCTGGTCAGCAGTTTGTGTTCACACCAGCCATTTGAATACACTTCCATATATGTGCACAAATGTGAGAGACAGCAGAGACTTAATGATCATATTTTGGTCAAACTGGCGGGGCTTTTCCAAAACTCCATGACGCAAATCCAACTAAAACTTTTGCAAGAAGGAATCTAATGCACAGTTAAAGAGAATTCCCTTCTCTCATCACATTATCACCAAACTGCAATGCCATGTTACAGAAAACTAAGAGCTGGTAACACATTTAGCTCATAGTCAATGCAAATAAAAGTGATTTACAGTATACCGTTTATATTAGATGTACAGTTTTTACATTTAGGTCTGATATAAGTGTGTTACGGGTCAATATCACTGTATAAAGTACATTTGAGACATCAGAATTAAAAAAAAAGTTAAATTTTTTTATTTAACCACATAATTGTTGTATTAATTAGACCTTAGGCTGTAAGAAATTAATGTTGGTCAAGCTCCTGCACTTTTTATAAATAAACTACAAGCAGAGAAACAGTAAACAAACTTCAAATTGTCAACCCTATCATGAACAAATTCAAAGTAGTATAAGGGCATGCTCACACTATGCTATCCGAACCGTGCCCAGGCCCGTTTTCCAGATCGTTTGTGAAGTGTGAGTGCTCTTAACAATAGTATCTGGATGCAGCCTTTATAATGCAAGCTGAGATTGCATCACTCAGCGTTGCAATGTCAGACACAATGCACTCAAATGGAGCGTGTGACGTCACTGTGATGGGTAGGGTTAGGGGTGGGGTTAGGTGAGCCCATTAAAAAGCATTGGATGCAGCTCAGATTGCACTGCACCAAGTCTGCATCCGGACCCCTCTCGCTCTGAATCGGGTTCAGGCGCGGTTCTTCAAATGTCTATCAGGGTAAACTACTGCCTTAATTTTTAGTTTTTATTTCATTAGTTTTATATTTAATTTGTTTATTAGAGTGGTAGTTCGTTCCAATTGACATTTGAAGGTGAAAAAATTGGCTACCCCTGTTTTTACACCCTTCTTTAAGTAGGTAGTTCATTCTGATAGATATTTGAAGCTGACAAGATTTTTTTAGCTCAAATATGACAGATTGAGTTACCGGTTCTCATTCTGAGGAGGTAATACAGATCGTCAGAACACCGGCCCTGGCCCGGTTGGAAGAGGTGTGCCAGAGCGCGATTTACTTGGGTTTTGTCGGGGTACACTTGAAGTGTGAGTGCAAAGCGCACCTGAGCCCGAAACTGAAGACGAGACGTGACTTCATAGGGACTGTTTCATATGGATAAATCATTCTTACTGTTCAGTGAACGCAAACTGTTGTAGATTATTAGACGCAAACCCCTCACTGCATGACAGCTGCACCTTCAGCAAACCTCCTAATTACTGCAGCACATGGACTTTATGATTGTTTATGAGTGTCAAAAGTGGCTGATCTGTTTGGCGAAATATTTAGCTGCGTGTCACTGCGCACTTGTTGCACTACGCACTTGTTGCATGTGTTTTGGCCCCAACGGCCTTCCATACTGGAAAGGGGGCAACCGTGCTTCGGCCCAGTTCAAGGCAACTGTACATAGTGTGAGTAAGCCCTAAGTACATTTCCATTGCATTGTGATTATAAAATGTATATTTTTTAGAAAGGTAATGTGTCGCTTAACCAACCCAACTTTTTAGATTAGGAAAAAAGTCTATTTATAATAATGAAATAATGGACAAAACAATTATTTCCCAATAAAATATGCAATTGTTGCAAATTCTTTTCAAAATAAAACCCAAGAACTAATACATTTTGTCAAACTTTTAAACAGGATTAACTGGCCTTTGTTAGTTAATTAATAAATCACACAAGATCTTTTGCTGAGGTTATAATGTGTTTATTTTCATAAAAGTTGAACATGACAGTGGAAAACAAGATGACAGGGTGGACACTGGCGTGTATTTTTATTTCAAACTGTCAATGAGCTCCATTATATGGACTTTAAAAGGATATCCTTTATATAGACTGAGACAGATATTGCTAAAAGGTTTGTTTTGTCCACTCATGTATTGCATCTACTGGTGTAGTATGTGTGTATAAGTGTTGTAACATAAAACATTAACTAACTGACAATAAAAATAAGTAAATAAATAGTGTCAATAACAATGTATACGTCCAACCTGTCAAGGAAGGATTTGTGACAGGGTGGAAAATGACAGGGAGGACATTTTTGGCTAAAGATAGTATTTATTCAACACATGTTATACCTGCAGCTGGCACAGTGGTTAAGCTCTTTGTACACAGTTTAAAATGTATATATTTTTTTTTCTGATTTTTTTAATATTAATTAATATTTCACTATGACAGGATGTTAAGCTTAACAACATTCCGTTTTAAACACAATATGAGGAAAAATAAGAAACATAAGTGTAGATAGTTACTGTGTGCACAGCAGATGTCTTAACATCCTCTGAAGAAAGGCAGAATGGGTATGCCAATGAGTACATCGGAGGCTTTCTTAAAGGGGCATTTACCACATCATGACAGGGTGGACAGCAATTTCAAGGACATGTGCAAAATGATTAATAATATGAACAAAATAAAAGTTATTAAAATGACTTAATTAATCAAATAACTTGTTAAAGACAATACGAATATTTAAAAATCTTTTTAAATTTTATCTTATTTACCTACTTTTTTGGCTCAATGTAGTTGCTGAGCAGTGTGTGGGACGTGGCAAAACCACACCCATTCAATGAAGGAATATGACAATAATTGACATAAACAGATTTCAAAACACTTATAATTCTACCTGCATGTGTGTCAATCAGTCTTTTTTGAAGTTTGTTCGAGTTTGGTGAACTGATGCAATGCATCAAGGCCATTTGTCCCACTGTAATCCACCTGCAGTAACGCACCAGCAGGGCTAGAGGGCACTACTGCAACAGATTACATTGATCTCCTGTTTACTGTTGGACTCAATCTAAAGAGAATTAATAATAAATCGCTGGCATATGAACAGCACTGTAGTGTCAAAGGAAATGTGCATGAAATAAGTCCCATAACCATCTACAGGCAGACATAACAGTCGTGCATTCACTGTTTCAAACTTTAAGAGACGAATATATAGGTCACAGAAAGGCAGTGCTGGATGTCTGTATGGCGTAAAGCCATCACTGAAAATTGCTGTACTAATTTAAAAGTGAATACTTGATATTTATGAAAAGAATGATGGTGTCATCCATATTAGCTTGTATAATAGCTGTGATTGACCTAATGATATTATTGGCAAAACATTACAGCTGTTTTGTCATATCATGCAAATGTTGTGAAATAGGCCATGTGTGTGTTTATTAGTCATGAAGCTCCAGGACTTTCCCAGTTCAGTCTGCTGTACTCAGTTTGAGTCTAGAAGGCTCAGGAAAACCAAAACTTACAAACTCAGACCGCAGCCAGTCTAAATTAGGGCGTCTGTTAGTTTCAGACTCCACCCATCAACCCACTGATTCAACATATACTGCCCTGCCTGCCTGCAAAACGCTCTTATTTCCTCCTTTCTGAGATTTCATTTACAGTCTACTAATGTACACTTCTACCAACCATCTGAAGTGTAATTGCAGCCGTGATTATTTTTTATGAGTAATAACAACCTGCAGTGATAAGTGGCTTTTCTGAACATTTTGACTTTAATTAATAAAGAAAGAAATAGTTGTAATTGAAATAACAGAAATGAATGTTTAAGTAAAATGAGTGGAAACAAAGATAAACGCATATGGAGAAATTATATATTTTTGTATTATTTTCATATACAATTATGTATTATATGATTAACTTAATCAATTATTTTTATAATTATGTAACTATTCTAATTATTATTCATGTGTTATTTTACTTTTATTATTCAAGTTAAAAGTGACAAATGAAACTTAGTAACCTATTCAGAGCAATTAATGTCAAATTTTATAACATGGTTATTACATATGTTATAACACTGTTATAAACACTTTCAATATATTTGATAAATGTAATACAATAGCAATGCAGAAACGTTTTCTTTCTTTCTTTCTTGTATTCTTTATTCGTTCCCCTTTTTTCTGTATAATCTATTTTAAGATTATTTGGTTTGAGTAAAATATCACAATCATTAAACAAAGCTTTGTTCAATAAATTTAAGAAATAATTAATAGCAGTGTATAAATAGTTGCAGTGCTATAATTAAAAAGTAATAAATATTTAATCCACAAATAAAAAAATAAAGTTGATGAATTACTATCCAAAAATAAGACAATACTTTAACAGTAAATTGTTTAAAAGTGTAAAAAAAAACTGTGTTAAGTACAGTGACCGTCTCTCTACAGCAGTGGGGAGTGAAGGATGGTTCTTGGAAGAGCCACAGTCTGCGGAGTCAGTCACATTCTTGGCTAGGATTCAATGACTGAGCCAGACACACACAAACACTGAGAGAGAGAGAGAGAGAGAGAGAGAGAGAGAGAGAGAGAGAGAGAGAGAGAGAGAGAGAGAGAGAGAGAGAGAGAGAGAGAGAGACTCTGCTGCTCACTGACTCACTCATACTGAACTGCAGGGGCAGAGGAGCGGAGGCGACGCGCCGTGTCCGGCTGCAGCGATCTCTACTCGCAGGCAAAAACACGGATTTAAAGTTTGCGGATTGTGTATTTGACTCGTGAAATTGACGTGGGACAAGTTCGGCCTTTCCGTGGGATAGTTCTGCTGCAACTTGCGCGCTTTTGCTCGTGTTACACTTGAGTTTTCTGTCTGTGGATATGGACAGAAGAGAGCCCGCTGCAGGGGAAGAAGACGCGCCGGTGGAAACCTTCGTCTGAGCGGGGATTTGATGAAGCCCTGTGGGCCTTCTTGTGCTTGTTTTCACGGACTTGGATTTAGAGACGCAGAACCAGGACCTTTGAGTCGCATTTCTTGCCCGACACTTGGTTTCAACGACAACGCGCTGCGCGAAACATGGAAACAGTAGCGCGACAGAGTTTCCAGCCTCACCCGGGACTGCAACAAACTCTCAAACAGTTTCACCTGAGCTCCATGATCTCCCTCGGAGGACCGGCCGCGTTCTCGGCCAGGTGGCAACACGATTTGCTCTTCAAGAAGGACGGTAAAGACATCCCGGAGCCCGTGCTGCACCTCCCCCCGATGCAGCCTCCTCCGGTGATGCCCGGGCCGCTCTTCATCCCGTCCGACCGCTCAACCGAGAGGTGCGAGACGGTCCTGGAGGGTGAGACCATCTCGTGCTTCGTGGTGGGCGGCGAGAAGCGCCTGTGCCTGCCGCAGATCCTCAACACGGTGCTGCGGGATTTCTCGCTCCAGCAGATCAACTCTGTGTGCGACGACCTGCACATCTACTGCTCGCGCTGCACCGCCGACCAGCTGGAGATCCTGAAGGTGATGGGCATCCTGCCGTTTGCCGCGCCGTCCTGCGGGCTCATCACCAAGACGGACGCGGAGCGGCTATGCAACGCGCTCATCTATGGGGGCACGTACCCGCCGCACTCCAAGAAGGAGCTGTACGGCTCTATTGAGCTGGAACTCACCGAGAAGAGCTTCAAGATCTACCACGAGTGCTTCGGGAAGTGTAAGGGTCTGCTGGTCCCGGAGCTCTACACAAGTCCCAACGCGCCCTGCATCCAATGCATGGACTGCAGGCTCATGTACCCGACCCATAAATTCGTGGTGCACAGTCACAAATCGCTGGAGAACAGGACTTGCCATTGGGGCTTTGACTCGGCCAACTGGAGGGCGTATGTGCTCCTGAGTCCGGATTACACGGGGAAAGAGGAGAAAGCGCGTCTGGAGCAGCTCCTGGATGACATTAAGGAGAAATTTGATTTCTCCAATAAATACAAGCGGAAAGCATCACAGGTGAGTCGATTTGTTGCGTTTTACGCTACATCCTCTCTTCTAGAAGTGTAACATTTTTTTTTTTTGGGGGGGGGGGGGGGGGGGGGGTCTCCTGCAAGTGTCAGAGGTCCATGACAAGCAGTTTTACTTTAACTTTTTAAAGTAAGCCAGTAGTGACTACCATCTTTTCCAGTTATATGAATAACTTTTCATTAGATACCTCTCCCTATTTAATTAATTTACTGTATTAAGTAATTAATTTCACTTAATAGATGTTATTGGAATTGGTGGTTCCATGAAGAAGCTTTAAAATGGTGTAAACTCTTATTACAAAAAAAAATTACAAAAAAAATTTGACACTAAGAAAACCCCCTCGTTCATTTTGAAGTGTGTGATTGTGCTTAATTCTATGCTGCTACTCAAATTGGTTATAGCTATTATTTTTTGCATCTGTGCACTATTCACTTCATTTCTAAACTATGTTTTCCATTCGTTACTGACACTTTTAAATGCTGTTCATCATGTATTGTTATTCATTTTGCTTTACTAGAAGTCATTGGGCTCATATGTGTGTCAGTTTTCAGAACAAATTGGATCGTATTCTAGTCATATCAGGAACTGGTGTTCAAGTTATTACTAAACATTCTTAATCTTACTTGTAGGGTTGTATATTACACAAAACCATGCAGCTATTCTGACTAGTCATCGCATCAAATAAGGAAGCAATTGAAACTTTAAGGACTGGCTTTCAGTGAAATTTAACCATATTCTATGCGGTGACTTTTAGATTACTCACTAGTAGTAAAAAAATAGATATTGTGAAAATGGCTTGCCATATATTCATTCGCCATCAGATGAATGCTTGGAAAGCAGCCAGGAGTGTCAGTACTTTGGTGACACAAACTTCAGTCTCGACAGTAAGTAGTTCTTTGGCAGACGTACAGTGCACTTCTTATAGGGACAGTCCCCTCGGCACAACCTGAGGTTAAGTGCTATTGCAATGTTCCTGAATCACCTCTGCCAGTATTCAAACCAACAATCTCACCGTTGGCAGACAAGATCTTTTAACCACTAAGCCACACCACCAGGGTGAAATTTGTATGTCTAAGGTTTTGCGTTGGCATATTCCAAGCAGTGTCAGCTTCCCTCCTTAGATGAGTGCTTGGAAATGAGCCAGGAGTGTCAGTTCTTTGGTGACCCAGTCTTCAGGCTCCAGAGACTATCATGATATTGGTTTCCCAGTCCAAATGTTACAACCCGATATCCAGGAGGTGGGAGGGGGTGGTGAGATGTGGATTCTGCCGTCAGACATCGGGATACAGTGGCAGTCACAGTGGCCTAAGTGTATTGCAATGAAATATTTAGTTTGACCAAGAAAAAAAAATAGAAATCACAGAAAGCATGTTTGCATACTGCATATAATTGACCAAAGACTAACCCTCAGTGCCGTGACCTCTGTCCCTTTGGCCTTTACAGTAGATACAGTGCTGCATGTGTAAACAAACAATCATTTAGAGCCATTAAAGGCCAGGGCGCTTGTAGTCTTCATCTTTCTCTCTCGGTCTGTCTAGTGCTTGTTTTTATCATTTCGTTCCTCCATCTGTCTCTCTCGAGCCCAGCATGACTTCCACATGTCCCACAGCAACGGCGTCATGTTATGGTAATTCAGAAATGGGTCGTTTAGCTATCACAGGTACTTGACAGTGGATGTGTTTTTAATGACTGAGCCATTGAGGGTGTAATCACAAGGCTGCTGAAGGGTGGGGGGGGGGGGGGGGGTAACGTTCTCAAGTTTGCTGCTTTGCAACACAAAGTTCATTTCTGGATGTTTTTGGCAGGAACAATGCGATTAAGCAGTCTCAGGCTGATTGTTTTATGTTTATCTGCTTTGGGTTGTCTTGGTCTCGGGTTACTCGCATGTGTGGTGGCTCTTCTTACCCCTGGGGCTTGAATGCTTGACTCTTATAGCAGACAGGGTCCTGTTTGTGAGGCAGAGGATTAGAGGAAAAGTTTTTTAGTAGTGTGCCCCTCCTGCTCCAATACACACACAAACACTCAGTGAATGGCAGGCCTGGTCATTTGCATGAACTGTTTCCCCTGAATGGAGCTGATGATGCAGGGATTGGAGTATTGTGGTGGAAACGGAATATGAACCAACAAAGAGGTGCATTCACCAACATCTCCTCCCTCCCATCTCTCTGTGATCAGCCCTCCATCACCTTCCCCCACCATCCAGCTCTCACCCAGTTACTTTTCCTTGTATGAATAGAGCAAACTGAAGTCTTCGGTGTGTTTGCGCACTTTTCCCGTTTTCTGTCTGTTTTCGCGTTGACGTTGTGTGTCATAAGTGCTTGGCCGATTGAATGGGTCCTTACAGTGAATGACGCTGCCTCGTTAACATCGAGCTGTTTCCCTCGGTCTCGAGTGAGACCAAAATGTCCCGGAGCTCTCTGCATTATCACATTATCAGACCCCCCACAGCAGGCTTTTATTCCTCTCAAGAGCTTTTCTGCCTCTCACCACACACAAGAGGGAACACTCTCAAACCGTCTGGAATCGGAAGTGGAATATATCTGTATATCCATCTAGAGAGAGGGAGATTTGGTGTATTTTTACATGCGCCCGACCGCCTGGTCACTCCTTTGCCAGGAAGAGTCAGAGATTTGATATTGATGACTTCATAATGGC
This sequence comes from Danio rerio, assembly GCF_052040795.2. Classification (NCBI taxonomy): domain Eukaryota; kingdom Metazoa; phylum Chordata; class Actinopteri; order Cypriniformes; family Danionidae; genus Danio; species Danio rerio. The sequence continues at coordinate 19,407,633 of NC_141028.1, read as the reverse complement.
TTCCACACAATTTCATTTGCGACTTGGATGTTTGTAGAGTAAGACTGAGGCCTGTAATGTACTCTATTTGAATGCTCGAAGCTACGCAAGCTCGATTCCAAATTAGGGCTTGGTGATAAAACCGTTATGGATATTTATTGACCGAACACCATTGTCTATATCGGTATGTAGTTTCGGTATAAAGCGCTATAGTTTTATTAAAATGTGGCTGTTGGGTTTAAGAGTCTCTTCAACACGTATGTTGATTTTATTATAAAAATATGATATTTTGTTTAAATATTTCTGTTTTTGACTATTTAAACTATTTGCCTTAGTAATGTTGGTAAATGAAAATTAAGTGGTTAAATATAAAAAATCCTAATATTGCTAAATGTCTTGTCAATAAATATTCTAATTATCAATATCGAATAATATGAAACACGATATTGTGATCATTTTTTTTTTTTGCAACATCGCCCAACCCTATTTCAAATGTCACTGTGCTATACAAATTCAATGGTAGTGATTATTCTTCATTTTTAATCTTCAGGATCAGTTTATTTAAACAGAAAAAATAAGGAGATTTTGTTGAGATATTTATATTTTACATTGTGATATAATGCAAAATGTAATTTAATCCCGGACGAGCCCCCATTTTTCTATCGAGCAACAAAAATCCATGAATGTGTGATTGGTGGTGCTTTAGTGGAGTTTTGGTGGTAAAATGTTTTACATTGTGATATATTGCAAAAGGTGGCGCAGTGGGTAGCACAGTCACCTCACATCAAGAAGGTTGCTGGTTCGAACCCGGGCTGGGTCAGTAGGCATTTCTGTGTGGAGTTTGCATGTTCCACTCTGGCGACCCCTGATTAAAAAAATGACTTAGCCTAAAAGAAAATGAATGAATGAACAAATTGTAAAATTTTATTTATAACCGGACGAGCCCCCACTTTGCTATCAAGCAACAAAAACCCTGTGATTGGTGGCGCTTTAGTGGAGAAATATTTTACATTGTGATATATTGCAAAATGTAATTTACTCCTAAGATGGCGAAGCATAATTTTCAGCTGTTAAATTGTGCTATTGCAACCTTGCAATACAAACGTATTTGCCCTGAGGATTCCTAATGCAATTGATTTAGACAGCAGTTTGTATGTTTGAGCGTTTTTGTCTGGGCAGCATATTCTGTGTGATTGTGACAGAGCTGTTTGGTTTTTGCTGAGTTATTTACAGATCTTACTGTTCCTCATCTGTGAAAAGTAGTCTGGCAGTCTCTCTCTCTCTCTCTCTCTCTCTCTCTCTCTCTCTCTCTCTCTCTCACTCACTCTCTCTCTCTGGGTGGGGTGAAGAAACTTCCTCTTTCTCTACTGCTTGCCGAGGGAAGGTCACAGACTGTGTAGTTACTCAACCTCCTTTAACATATGTGTGTGTGTATAAGTGTTTGTGAGAGCATGTCTGTCTGGTGCTTTCAGTCTGCAGCCGGAAGACGTAGAAAGACAGGATGTACTGTGTTCCTCACTCATACACACACTCATAATTAAGCGCAAAACGTACCTAGCCATTATCTTCTGTCAAGTTGTCTCAGGTCTTTTAATACTCTGTGGTTAAAAAAGTAGTGTCATACTTGTCTGAGATCTTGTTCAGAGGGTTCAAAAGAGTTTGGCTGCTTGGTAAACAATGCTGGAGCTTGCTGAACTGTAGTATACAGGTTCAAAGTGTAAGCATTGGTGTTGAGTTGGCTTCATGAGTTATCATGATTACTTTATACTGATAAAAATGTCTGGACGTAATTGTCAGGAGTGGTGCTGAATGATTAGGTGGATTAAGGACGAAATCGCTTTAGACTTTGTAAACAAGCCTTGTAGGTGAGTAAATGCCTCGAATAGACTCAATGCTAGGCATTTTGATTAATTAGGAATGAGTAATTACATGATACGCTTGTTAATATATCACAAATAATTAGTGTTTGGTGAAGATAAACCAAAAATCAAGGCAATTTTCATACATTATATGTCTGGCAGAAGCATTGAATGGACAAAAAGGTTATATTTTACGATACAATGGTATTGTGATTACTGCTTTAAAACATGTTCTTTTTAAATGTCTGGGTAAAAAACAACAACTTTTTCCCCCATTGAAATATATTTCATTTTAACACTTTAAATATTTTAAAACAATAAACAAGTCAGGCAAAATAACTAAAATAAATCATTGACTTCTGCAGTTTTTATTAGTTTCAAAAACACAATTTTCTTTAAAACTTTAGGCATCTTTGGATATCTTTCTTTTCTTTAGATATAAAGTAAGCCATTGTTCAGGTATACAGCATGCTTGGATGTTGGTTTATAAGCGATTTGTTTTTCAGATGTTACCTGAATCAAGGGCTGACCAGTAGCTTTTGATCTGGGGAGTCCTTTTCTGCTGGAGATACTATTGCCCTAAAAAACTCAATAGAATAGTTAAATTTAAAAAATCAATTATGAATACACTAGAAGCGGTATAGCAGAACATTTTAACGATTTTAAAACCTTGACTTTTCAAAACCGCGGTAAACCTTAAAACCGTCTATCATCCCATGCCTAGTCAATATAGATTTTTGGTTTTGTTTCTGATGCATTGAATAAAAGTTAAAGGTTGACACATTTTACAGTTGAGTTTGTCCAGCTGTCTGTTTGTCCATCCCGGACGAGCCCCCATTTTGCTATAGGGCAACAAAAGCGGGAACCCATGAACGTGTGATTGGTGGTGCTTTAGTGGAGTATTGGTGGAGAATCTCACATCATGGATGTTACCGAAGATCATCTTGAATGAGGTGTGTTTGGAGGTTTAGTACTTTCATGGTTTGCCTGCCTTTTTGGCAATTTTAGGTTAGTTGTAGTGGTTTCATTAATGTGGGTCATACCCCTGTCTGACATTTCTGAACTCATTTATTATACAGTTTTTTATATTTGATTTTGTATTTGATTTAACTTTTTATTTGACGTCTCTACTTTTGTTTTTGTTATTGTTGAGTCTGAGGTTTTGAATGGTCAATCTGTGTAAACATGTCACATGTGGAAGTTTACATAAGACATTTGACATGTATTGCTCTACCATAATTTATTGATGTGTATTTGCATGGTTAGATTTGCTTGACAATAATAGCTGTGCTTTTCATCTTTGTAGTAAAGAAAGCACAAAAAAAAGCCCATATCATGAGCATTTCCCACTTAGTCATGCATTTGATTTCCCCCTCTGAGTTTCCTGTTAAATGTGGAGGCGTTTTTATCAGGGGTTATTTAGAGAGCTTTGGCAGACGGCATGTTCTTGCCGCCAGTGCAGGAAAACCGCAGCTCAGCGATGGGAAAGCAGAGTTGCGACAGCCGCATTCCAGGACCGCCACTCCCAAAGTGCAGCGAGAGACTGAATATGTAAATGGAAGTATGAATGGGCATGAATGAAGCGTGCCCTCTTACTCTCTCGTGCGCATTCGCTGAGCGTCTGCCGGCACACACTCGCACCTGCACGCTATCATTACTCTTCCCCTGCTGACTTCTCGTCTCCTCCACAATCATCTGTGTTTTTTTTCCCTTTCTCTCGATCTTTAATTCCCCCCAGGTGCTGGAAGTGGGTAGTAAACCTCTCTAATCATCCAGTCATTAAAGCAGAACCGCTCTCAGCCTTTGAAGCCATTTTCTTGCTTAATTGTTCACTCTTTGGAAACAAAGCTACGTAATTTAGACTAAATCATGCCCTTGATGAACACCTTGCGTGTTCGCTCACTTCCGTCCTCCGCGTTCGGTTCGGCTGACTTGTGATTTTTTTTATGTCGGAGAGAGAGCGAGAGAGAGAGAGTGGCATCCTTCCAAGTGCCTCAGAGAATTCTGGGATATCTGATGGAGAAATGAAAGGGTGCAAGAGCTTTGGGAGAGGAAGCCAGTTCCCGGAGGGGATATTAGGTATGTCCCGTCTCATTCGCCAGGCATATCATTCTTAAGCCACACACACACACATGCACAGCGGACGGTTCATCTGGACTCAGCTCAGCAGCAGCTGGCCTCTGGTATGCATATCAATGGCCGTAGCACGAAAAGCTGCATTTGCGGATTTCTCTGCCCCCCCTATATGAAATGCAAGGGGTTCTACAGGCACAGAGAGTCTTGCAGCTGCCGACGATATAAACCAGAGGATCTGTCTAAGAACCGAGCTGAGCGGCTGTTCTGAGACATCACAGGTCAAAGTTTTCGTAAGTATGTTCCAGAACTTAGACTCGTGAGGTCAAAGACCTGCGAGGCAGAGAAACGGAGCCCATGTTGTTCAGTCGGTTACTGATATGAACAGGCTCTTGTTTGGATATCCGCAAGGGTCATTTTTATTGTTGCGCAAGACTGCCAGACGAGAATCTCGAACAGTATGAAACTCTACGAAAAAAAACACAGTAATCTGTTGCTTTCATAACAAAGCTCATTCCTCCCACTGATCCAGAATCCCCAAAAAAACTTGTGTGTAGTTCTGGGTGGTTATTAAATTCGACAGGGCTTTTTCTTTTCTTTTTTTAGGACTGAGCAGCAGCTGAGTGTTTTAACGAGTCTCCTTTAGGTGCTAATTAAGATATTTCAAAGAGTCCGTCACCGACAAGCCCGAACTGATGGATCATAACTGTGATTAACCGGGCGAAGAGAGAAAATATGTGGCTTTGTTTTAGAGATAAGACGCGAACATCTCCCTGGAACAATTGAGAGCGTAATTGCTTTTGTGGCTCTAATAGAATGCAAATGTAAGTCAATTCATTCGTTTTTTTTTACATTAACAGTTCAGTTCATGTGTGAAGATTCGCGCTTGGCTTATTTGCATCCTTGCTAATTTGATCAGTTTTTCACCTCTTGAGCTGAATTTTCGAATCAAAATGGCACTTATTCAGCTTTACTGTTCATCACTATTTAGCAGCCTCAGTGGGAAGTATGGCTTTCTTAGCTTTTATTTTTTCTATCAGTTACTTTAAAAGATGCCTGTGAGATCAAATATACTTAAGTAATAGGCTTCATTCACGCTGGGTGCCCTATTTAATTTGCTGAAATGAAAATAAGGATGTGAGGGATGGAAGAACAGTATATTTAATGTGTTGTCACAACTCACAACCATTTTTTTCAGCTGGAAGTGTTTTATATAGGCAAAGTTCCAATGTTTTGACATATGAATAATTGATGCCCATGTACACACTAAAAGAGAAGAGACTGTACTTCAAGCCCAAATCTTAAACTAATTTACAAAAAATTAAATAGGCTGTGAACTGTAAGTTTTTTAATCTGTTCTAAAATATTTATGATTTTAAATAAATAAGCAGTTTAATAAAAGTGACAAATTAATAAAAATATAAATAAAAAAATAACAGTGTAGTAGTAACAATAAATATTTAATTGACATCAACACATATAATAATAATAACAATAATAACACTAATAATAATAATAATAATTATTATTATTATTATTATTATATAATTTTTGTTGTCATCATTATTATTATATTATTTTTGTTATTATTATAAGTATTATTATTATTATGGTATTTAGCCGCACCATATTGGTGTTTCATAACATCTAATTTTTATGAGGTGGTTTGTTAGCCCAACACTCAACCCCCAACCTGGAGGACCAGGATATACAAACATACACTACGGACAATTTAGCTTACCCAGTTCACCTACAGCACATGTCTTAGGACTGTTGGAGCACCCGGAGGAAACCCCTTGTAGACACGGGGAGAACATGCAAACAGACACAGGCAGTGTCTAACAACAATAATAATAATAATAATAATAATAATAATAATAATAATAATAATAATAATAATAATAATAATAATAATAATAATAATAATAATAATAATAAATAATAATTAATTTTGAAATAATGAAGATCAAAGTCTTTTTAAGGATATTCCAGAAATTATTTGGTCAAAAATACATATTTTTAAAATGAATTAATGTAATGAAAAAAATTTTACTACAAATTTTATAATTTATGTACATTTATGTATTTTTTATTTAAGTTTTAATTGATTTATAAAAAAAGTTTTGTTTTTATTTGTATAAAGATTTTGTTTTTATTTTAATTAAAAATAAAATCATAATAAAATAAAACATATACAAAATTCTAAACAGTCCCCTTCCTTCTTAGAAATATAATATTGGCCAAATCTGATGGGAATTATACTACTAAATGTTGACAATTTAATTAGCCATTAATGAAGTTCTAATCTAGTTAAAACTCTGCCTGCTAGCAAACTCGCTAGTTTTTAAAACTCAAAGCACTGCAACTCAAGAGAGCTAACCTGAAGCCCTCGCAGCCCACACAATCACAGGCGAAGAAACCTTTCGATTTCAGTTATATTGCAATCGAAAACAACAACAGTGCCTTAATATGCTCCCTTACATAATTTCCCCTCGTCATAGCCTAAGCCATGTTGTGACATTATATCACATGCGCTTGTTAAGCCTCCTAGTCATTCCGGCCCTCCCCCAGGATGCAGTAGCCCAAAATCTCATTAATGTCAGATGGAGATAAACACAGATAAAAGAGAGAGGTTCATCACAGGCCATCTTCTCTTTTCACACTCCTTCCACCAACCCCCACACATCAGTCAGCCCGGGCGCTGAGTGTGTGTGTGTGTGTTTGTATTGGCTGGCCTTTGGGAGAGTATTCATATACCTGGGCGATTGGGATGGATGGGGGAGGTGGAGGCCGATGGCAGACAGAGGAGTGTGGGATGGAGGAGGGAGATTTTTTTTCTCTGTCTGGCATTAACATGGAGGAGGGGTGGGAAAATAGATGGGTTTCAGGGGATTTCCTCAGTTACTCTGATTGTCGATGTAAGACTGGATGCGGTAATATGTAAGGTGTGAGATAAACGTTTGGTTAAATATGAGACACTGTTTTTTCCATGCGTCTGTCAAGAGCTCCAAATATGACAATTAAATCTAAGGGCAAAAACTCCATGAAACATTTGCGAATCAAGCGCCGTTTAAATCCAGTGGGTGAATAAAAATTTGTTATGCTCTTAAAATATGCACCCACTTTGATGATTGACTTTCGGTCAAGGATTTTAGGATGACCAAAGCAACATTTCAGTTGTCTGACTGCAGGTTTATCTATTAATGGGGTACCATCGTGCCCCAGTTCCCACAGAAAGACGGGCTGCCATTTTCGCTGTTTAAATGAGCTACGTGGTTTTGCTAAAAAATGCACGACTTTCTTTTTTCTCACTGATATCGCAATGTGAACATTCGCAACAGTCACATTCATATGCAATGTTGAGTCGGAATTATAGTTGACCAGGAGCAAAGAACTGTATTGAATTACTGTATCTATACAGAATTTATATGATTTATGCAAAAAAAAAAATCCAAGTATTTACATTTCAAAGCAAAAACATGTATTTTTTACCATTTTAATTTGACCTATTTTCAGGAAAAACTCTTCATTTCGACTTATTTCTTTGGAAGTTCAAAACAAAACAAAGTTTTTATTTGAGCTAAGAACTTTTAAGATATTTGGACTAGAAATGAAACAAAGTAAAGTTTAAAAAAAAAAAGCGTTGCTATCATTCAATTTCTGTACCTGAATATTGTTGGACTATGGGACGATAACCATTTTCAAGGTATATCGCAGTTTATAAAAGTCAAGGTTTTGAAACCAAAATATTGTTATCGTTCCATTGATATATACAAGATTTTTTTGTTCATGTTTTATTTTGGAGTTGAAAAGATATGCAAAGATGCCATTTAAAAAAGTAAAGAAATCTCTATATGTTTTAAGTTTTTGTCTTAAAAAGAATGTATTTTTGAGTAGTGAGCACAATACCGTCAAACTGTGACATTTTTATCCAAAGTTATTATACCATCAGAATCTTATACAGACCCATGCCTTTATTAATCTCCCCAGAAAACGATCAAATACTGCAATCCAAACTATCTTGTGAAACTGTCCATATCGCAATATTTATGGCAGAACATTTTTTTTTAAATATCATTTTATTTTTAGTATCATGCAGCCCTAGTTTCCATCGCAGTGTATGTACTTTTTTCTTATCTGTCTAGTTGTAAGTTGTGCGCTTTTATGTGCATTTTAATATGTATGCACATCTCAGTGTTCTCATTAAGATTTCATTCAGAAAAACAGCTAAATGGAAACATGCCGAAACTTGACAAGTCAATGAAAAGAAAACCTCTTTGCACTTTATTAATTTGTGTCTGTAGATTTCACTTAGAGTTCATAAATCTCCACTTCAGCAGCTTTTATACCAAACTTCAGTTTCTTTTTCATACCTATCTGGTGAAGGTTTTTCAGAGGGACATGTTTATACATGCATAATATGCCTGATTTTATACAACATTTTCTTTCTGGCTGTTTGCAGGACACTCAAAAAATTATTTGTGCTACTTGTTCTATTTACTTGATTAAAATGAGCTGAAACAACACAATTCTGGAGATTTTTAGGGAAACTTAATTGCTTTGTGTTCAATCTATTTATATTTGTTGTTAACTTAATTGATTTGTGTTTGGACAACATTATTGAATTTGCAGTGTATTATCAGATCAATGAAGTCATATAAAGCGATTAGCAAAACCTCCTCTGTCAAAACCTTTTTTGTGCTAGAAATGTATGTGAATCAGCAAATACTTCTTTAAATAATGCCTCATTTGTATATTTAAACAACATTTTGTAAAACTTGTAGTACACAAAATGTTTGCAATTCTAAATGGACTCAGTCAAACGGGACTACAGAGATAATTATACTTCATTTTTTATTCTATTCACCTGCGGTGTCTCGCCTTAATGAAAGACATGAACATTTAATGTCAGACAGACTGTTAGGATCAAATAGCACGTCCAAGTGAGTGGATGAATTAGCTAAACAAGTGGGAAAGAAAAGGAGCTTGATCCAGCGTGCTGTCTGGCAGTTCATTTCTGGGACATGCGCTCTTCGCTTTAAATAAATAACACCTCGTTCGCTCCTGCTTTTTTTGTATTCATTCATTCATGCGGCTGCAGATATGTATTATTAATGACAGTTAAGCACGCAGAGAAGGAAACACTTTTTCCTGGATTTTGAAAAATTCATCCCGCAACTGAATCAGCATCCATTTCAGCAGAGAAGTCCTCTTTCTCTGCTTTAATCTAAAATAGTTTGCCTTCACAAAAATAATGTTTATTAAAATCAACAGTTTGATTTTGTACATTTTCTTTCATATTTTGATTGCATTGCACAGTTCTGAAATGATTTTTGTTTACTGATGATGTAACCAAGGCTGTCTGGGTGGGGACAAATGATATGAACCAATAATATCTTAGTCTTGTCCAATGTTCATAACCCAATTAATTGCAAATGGATACATTCAAACACGTTTATTGATATATATTGAGCAGTAAATCTGAAATATGTCATATTGAAGAAGTCACTTTTTTATAGTTTCCCTTTTTGTTGAATTTGTGTCAGATTTTTTCAGCTGTTTTTATTTTTTCAAGGCCACAAATAATGGAAATAATAACAAATAATTTTCTATCTGAAAATTGCAGCCCGGTTCTTTAGACTGCCTCTGTGATTGAAGATCGCTGAGCTAAATATGTGTTTTTTGGTGTGTGTGCTCTGGGATTTTCTGCTATGTCAGCTGAGCCCTATTGTCTTTGTGTGACAGAGTGAGTCAGCCTTTAGCTGGCAGTGTGTGTTTATGTGCGCTTGTGTGTCTAAGAGCAGTCCGACACATGACCCTTCTCATCAAACCCCTCTCTATTCAGGCACACTGACCAATCGGATGCTTCCCTAAACCTATTATAGGACAGATGGCTGTCTGACAGAGGCAGCGTGACACACACAAACACACACATAAAGAGACACTTCCTTAAAGTGGATGACTATAAAAAAACACTTTTTTTTGGAGTCATACTGACCCTGTATAGCAGCTTTCCTTACATCTGCACATCATAATTTTGAATGACGCTACATACATTATATTTGATATAAATTATTATAATGTTTTGCATAATTAAATTTAAACCTAATTTTAATTTATTAGACATTTTCTCTCTTTTTTTGTATATGTTATAAACTTTTTCTTTTTGTCAGTAATGCTTTTTTATTCTTAGTAACACTGTGTAGAAATTATTTATTATTTTATTCAATAAATGAAATATTATTTATAATCAAACATATTTTATTGATAATTAAAACTGGCAGTTAAAATTCTAATTAAGTTCCAGAAGGAATAATGTTTGCAGAAAAACTCATTAAAAGTAATGCTATTCTTTTTAAAATTGTGCTTTCATCAAGGAACCCTGAGTTTTAAAAAGCGTATTAGGGTTTCCAAAAATAATATATTGTTTTCAAGAGCATTGGCAGCAGAAAAACGAGCAAAAATGAAATGTATTATAAATGAAAATGTTTTTTAGTATGTTATATCGAATATTATGTCAAATATATTGCAGAATGATCCTGTATTTTAATCAAATAAATGCAGTCATAGTGAGTACTTCAGGCATCTAAAAATATTATAAAATAAATAAATAAATCTTTTCTGGGCAAAAATTATGACATTGAGATGCTTTTGTATAATATAAAATACAAACAATATATAAATATAAATATAAAATTGATATTTGATATTAAAAATAAGTTATTAAAACTTTTTTCTAGGCAAAAATTATGATATTGAGATGTAATTGTATAATATAAAATGCAAAAAATATATAAATAAAAAATTGATATTTAATATTTGATATTAAAAGTAAATTAATAAAACTTTTCTGGGCAAAAAAATATGATATTGAGATGTTTTTGTGTATTATAAAATGCAAAAAAATATCTAAATATAAAACTGATATTTGATATTTGAAATAAATTAATAAAACTTTTTTGCGCAAAAAAACATGACGTTAAAATGTTTTTGTATAATAAAATAAAATAATATATTTATATATATAATTGATATTTAATTTTCATATGAATTAATTAACACATTAGTTTATTCATTTTAAATTAATAATACTTTTCTGGCCAAAAATTTTAACATTGAGATGTTTTTTGTATAATATAAAATACAAAATTTTATATTTGATATTAATATTTATATACACATAAAATATGAATAATTATGTGAAAATCATTGTTATCATAAATATATGTTCAATCCTAAATATGGTGTGAATTATAATATTTACTTTTAAAGTTTTACTATCATTTATTGTTTTTTTTTATTTTTATCATGTACCATGCAAGTTCGTAAAGACTTTTATAAGCATGTAAAGCCTTGCAGGCTCAGAAAGAAAGAAAGAAATAGACACGCGACATCCTTCCTCACCCCGTTCTAAATGAAGCACCCGCCTGGGCCCAGTGGCACTGGTTTGCGTTGCACCATAATTTGGTTTGGTTAGTCAGACTTATATAACTGGCCGTTCTTTGAAGTGTGCCCTGCACTGAAGGATCCTACTCCATAATGTGTAATTTGACATTGAAATGAGTAGACAGACATACTATTACAGTACACGGCTAGAAAATATGCAACTCCCATCCTCTAGTTATGTTTGCTGAGAGTGGAATGAAACACCGCTGTCTGCGCTTTTGGCTACATCTACAGAGCGAGACAGATGACGGGTTTGCCATCGTGACTGCTGTTCTGATGTCAGTTCCAGACTGGCAACAGGGTATGGAAGATATTAAGCGGACAATTCATAGCACGAATGCGGATCAAATACGTTTACTCACTCATAACTCCGTCTGTCACCCACCCAAATGCTTCATCATTGAATCAGGCCATCCACACATTCACACACTCAAAGCGCTTTTTCATCCAAACGGTGATGGTGACAGCCTTTCCACTGACTTGTTGACGCAATTCAATAGCCTACATAACCTGCCCACAGAAAACATGCCCAAATTTTGAACAGATTTTTTATTACTCTGCCTTTATGTAACTGTGATTAAGAGTGAAATAAAACCTGAAGCAAACAATGCACACTCAATACACATTCAATACATGTACAGTGCGTAATTGAGTACACCTCATTTTGAAAATGAATATTTTTATCCATTTCTCAGTGAATATAGCCAATGCATTTTGGTGCATTTAAACAAAACAGCTTTATTAAACAAATATATTTATTATAATAATATTTTAGTCACCAAACATATTTAGAAATTGAAAGATAATACAATTATATTCAAGAAAAATATGGGGAAAAAATTACAATTTACAAAGTTTATCTAAATTTTTTTTTTTTTTTTTGCTTCTCTTGAGTTTTTAAATTTATATTTAATATTTTTCTATAACAAAAATTTGGGTGTTCTATTTTTGGGTGTTTTCGTAAGTTATCTTGTTAGATAAGCTCCAGATTTGGCTTCAGTACTGACTAATCTAATGTATATGCACAAATATAATATTGTATAGCTTCCTATTAAAAACAGATATATTTGTGAGGGGTGTACTTATATATGCTGAGCTCTGTGTTTGTAAATTGTCCAGCCTCATTGTGTAGTTGTGCTTGAGAATGTTAGCAGACATCCCATTAGCTGTTAGCAAACATCCAGGCATCACCCACGCTGCTGAGTAAGGTGTTTATGAAAATGTAAATATGCAATGCACGTTTGTTTTGCTAAGTAGCAGCAACTAAAGTAACAGTGGTGAGAAAACAGCAGTTATAAGTGCACTAAGCAATATTTGGAAAAAAACACTTCTTAGCACAGAATGTTTTGTGTGAGAGTAGCGTTCAAGTCAGGCTAAGGTAGATCATATTTACTATACAGCCAGAAGTTTATAGGAAATAGTTATGAATTAACTCTAAACAATGTTTAGTTTGGGATGATTTTTGTTCCAAATTATATTACTTCAGTTCGTTCTTCAATTTAGCTTGAATTATACACTGTAAAAACTGCAGGGTTCCACACAATTAATTAATGTTGTCCCATCACAAATCAATTAAGTTACACTTTTAACAAATTTATGTAGATTCAACATAAAAAAATTAAGCTGCTCCAATGAAATCTCAAGAATTGTGTTGATTCAGCCTATTTTAAATAAGTAGTTTGAACAAGCAAAAAAAAAAAATTGTGTGTATCCTGGCTTTAGTCAAACACAAAGGAAGAACATTCATTCCTTAATTTTTTAAAGTCCTTATTTATCAGGGGTCGCCACAGCGGAATGAACTGCCAGCTTGTTTAGCATATGTTTTACACCGCCGATGCCTTCCCAGCCGCAACCCAGTACTGGGAAACACCCATACACTCACACTCATATGGCCAATTTAGCTTATTCAATTCACCTATAGCGCATGTCTTTGGACTGTGGGGGAAACCGAAGCACCTGGAGGAAACCCACGCAAAACACAAAAAGAACATGCAAACTCCACACAGAAATGCCAACTGACCTAGTCAGGGCTTGATCCAGCAACCTTCTTGCTGTGAGGCAACAACGCTACACATTGATTCACATGGGAAAAACAAATTTTATATTAATAGCTGGATTTACTGTCAAAATATGGATTTTTTTTTTAATGTAAATTTGTATATTAGAATTGATCCTCTACTGATCATCTACTTTCATTGTGTTTCGGACTTTCCAGACTGGAAAACTAACCCCGAACCACTTTTTTTCTGTGGTAGAAACACATCAAAGCTACCCGACACTGGCAGCCTTTCAAAGAAAACAAGGTTACGCTTTTGTTTACTAAAAGGTGAGTAGCATCTGAGTTAGCAGACGTGTCGGTTCCACCATGACATCACTCAGGTGAAACCCTGACCACAGAACACACAGTAATCTTGTTTCAAAGTTGACCTTTTACAGGCCACAGGCCAAGAATTACAAGATTACAGGCCACACAACTGGGGCAGAGCGCGAGTGTGTGCTTGTGCGTGTGTGTGTGAATGTTAGTCAGTCTAACCACACAAAGACTTGTTCTCACACCCGGCTAAATGAACAACCACAACGCTGCGGTCTGAAACACAGCACGGCTCTGCCATTGATGTCTCCTGCGTGTTTGCATTTCTTCAGGAGGCAAATCAGTCTTTTTGTGTCATTTTGTGCTCGTGTGAATGATAAATAAAGGGAGGGTGCGGACCTAATGTTGAGGGACACTCATGGTCACAAGTGGGGTTTTGTGTTTGGGGTGATGAAGAGCACGCCAAAGGTCCCACTTCTCATCCTGAGGTTCAACTAGGCTCCTTTTGTCCTTCGCATGCTTAAAAAGAATCAGCTGGAGCTCAGGAACAGGACTAAGACTAAAAGACAAAGCCCAGACTTGAGACTATTGTCTTGGCTTTGGTCTTCACTTTATTTTTTCTCAGGCTAAATGTCCATTTCCAAGGACAACATCGTTAAAAGTTTTAATAATCATTCTAATGTTGTAATAATAGGGAGGTTTGCAATAAGTATTAAACAGTTACAACACAGCTGAGGAATTACATTGTTGGTTCTGAATGTATCCAGCCGATGAACTATAAACAAACACAGACAGTCAATTAAAACAACACCCTAAAATAAGCTTGAATGCTAAAATTGTAGATGACATAACTGCAATTTGTCCCTTACAAAGATTAATCATAGTTTTATTACAGTAAAGTTGTAGTAAACATGTTTTAGTATGTAATTTCCATTTGTATAATTACAGTTTTACTACAAATACCCTGGTAAAATGTAGTTGTGTTTTTCTTTTTTTTAAGTATGTTGTAGATTTCCCAGTAATGGGTTGCAGGACATCTGCTGCGTAAAAGATATGCTGGATAAGTTGGGGGTTCATTCCGCTGTGGTGAGCCGAAAAGAAAATGAATGTTGTTGTAGATGCCAATATACAGTACTTATTTCTATAGTTACTGTTTATTGCTTTATAATGTAGCATTAACAGAGAAGCCACACAAATGGTCACATTTTACATTCAAATAGCACTATTCACTTTTAAAATCACAAACTGTTGTGTTAATATTCACTTAACATCTGCAAGGGAATGGTTCCGCTTGTTGATACGTCAGCGTGTGTTCTCAGGCGTCTGTCAATAGTATTTCAGTACTTAAGCTAATGCTAACTTTTGTTTTCTCCTCACACATTTTCTGAATACGTTTGAAAAATTGACTTCTTTGCCTCAGACACAACAAAATAATCGCTTCCCCACTTCCTGGTTTGTGTTGCTAAAGATGGCTGCCAGTTAAAGCCCTGCGGCTGTAGTGGAGAGGCAGTGCTAGGCGTGACACAGAAAGCTTGTCATTTTGTTCTTTGATTAAGGGACGCAGTGTATCAGTTCCAGCCTTAAAGCCTGCAGGCTATTTTGGTATGCTGAACAGGTAACAAAAGAATGTCTGTCTCTGTTCAACAGCTCCCTTCCCCCGCGCTTTCTCTCGCTGGAGCCTCTGCTGTCAAGCGCTAACAATGGCGTGCTAGTCGGTGGCCCACATGAATCATGTTGCGGTTTTCAAATCATTTCACATTGCGGTTAACAAATTATATTTCATTTTCAGATTCACAATTAGTTAAATTGATTTATTAGACATATGCCGGTGGGGTGCACGACCATTCAGAGTTCTTACTGAAGTACATTTTTATACAACATGTTTACCTGTAAAGCACAGGAACATAGTCATTCATTAATTTTCCTTTCGGCTTAGTCCCTTTATTAATCTAGGGTCACCACAGCGGAATGAACCACCAACTTATCCAGCATATGGTTTACACAGCGAATGCCCTTCCAGCTGCAACCCATTACTGGGAAACATCCATCCACACTTATTCACACACATACACTAAGAACAATGTAGCTTACCTAAATCAACTATAGCACATGTTTTTAGACTTGTAGTGGAATCCGGAGCACCCGGAGGAAACCCACGTGAACACGGGGAGAACATGCAAACTCCACACAGAAGAAACACAATCTGTTGCTCATTTTATTTTGTTTTATTAGACACATTATTACATTATTGTTATTAACACATTATTATTAAGTTCCAGCAATTTTACCGTTAGACCATTAAGTCAACATTATGTCAGTATTGACCCCTTGATCTTGAATAATATGCTTTGGATTAAATATCTGCTTTTTCATCGTAATTGACATGTTTTACAGAGAAAATGGGCACTTTGGAAAGGTTTTTTTTTTTTTTTTGCCAGAGGAAAGACAATATGTCTGCACTATAAGTGTATTAGTGTGATATTCAGTGATTAGAAAGAGGACATCAGAATTACTATTTGTAAATTATTTTAGCAAAAGAAAGATGTAGATGTCTCATTTTGTGCAGTCAAGGCTGTAAAATATAATAAGTTATCCACTTATATTCAGTAAGTTATCCAATAAGTTATCCAAAATATAATAAGTTGTCCACTTTATTTTGCTTTTATAATCAGGGTTAGAAAAAAGTTATATCAGGGTTTATAATTATAGGCCTATATACTGGTTATCAGCTTCCAAAAATAAAGAGATATCGGTATCAGCCAAAATTTCTATGTTGTGCATCCTGAAATAGGAGGGACATTCTACCATGAACATACATTATCTGTCCCTGAAATAAAAACATTAATACAGTGAATAAAAAGAATTTCATCCTAAAAATGTCTAAAAAGGACTAATGGTTGATTTCACTTTACAAATGTACACATGTAATTGTCCTTGTCTCAGCCCAACTGAACCTACAGCTTTAATATTTTTGTTATGCTAAAAACTGTTATTCAGAAAAAAAACAACTTTTTGAAATAGCAAGTGCTAGTTTTTATCATTCATATCAATTGATTAAAAACATAAAAATATGAATAAATTATACAAATAAATACCACAAATATATAATACAAATACATTTACAATTGTCCCTATGTTTCTGTCAGTTGTCACATTTGCATAAAATTTAGCATAAAATGCGTGCAATACACCTTTAAGGCTATGACTCGGAAGTGACATCATTTGATGGAGAACTAGCTGACCATGATCAAGGATGTGTTCTATCATTGAATCATATGATATTTTTGAGGACGACAAGCTTAAGTCAGGGCCTGTCACGTTATTTATAAGTGAAAATGTAAGTTTCTTGTAGAATGTCCCAGGAATCCTTGAAAAGAGATTAGACACATCTCTTAACCAATCAGAAGTTCAGAAAGAGTTTAAGGGTTGAAGGAGGTAGTGTATACACAAATGTCTGTGTGCTCTCGGCTTACTCCAGGTGAATTAAAAGCGTTGGAAACAATGGCATTTAATACCATTAGCATCCGGGGTACTGCTGTGCCTCTGGTTAGCGATCGTAGGTCATAGATCCCTCGCAATTAATACTATTCCAGCCTGGTACCACTCCTCCAAATGAGCTGACAGTGGACATGCTAAATAAAACAATGTGTGTGAAACTAGAGCTGTGTGTATGTGTGTGTGCCCGTGAAGGGAGGTAAAGGCTCAGGTTAAAGCCACATGGCTCCCCCTGCGCTTGGCGCTAACCTGCAGACGTCCTACACCACCGCTACAGTGGAATCCATTGATTTACTGTCTGAAACCCCTCCTCGCCTGCCCACGCATGTAATCTCGCTTTGAAAAGGACTGTCACACACACTCACATGCAAACACAAGCACACACAGACATGGAATCAGAGAGAAAGCCGAACACAATCTCAGCTTGCTTTTTTTCTAAGAGGAAATTGAGGATAATTGTACCCTCCAACTAGTCCGCCTGGTTTTAAAGGGGCATCCTATATCTGACAATACTTTATTGTGTACTTTCTATACGCTTGTCTCACTGAAGTACATAGTCTGACATAAATCGCACCAGTAGAGAGATCTAATTACAGGTTACTACTATTTACATCTGCGCTGCAGTGCAGACTTCTGTAGTACAAGTCTGATGTATCCCCTCTCTCTTTTTCATTCTTCACTTTGACCTTTATCTCACTATTAGGCCTATCAGTCTGTTTAATTATCTCTTTACCTTGGCTTCTAACAATCTGTCGTATCAGTAGGTCAAGGTAGTTGCTGTTTTCTACAATTCCGTGTCAACAACATTCTGCTTTCAAGCACTTAGTTCAAGACTATACTCTATGAATCTGCTCTCCTATTGAAGAAATGCATGGAGGGAAGCTGGCAATCATTTCAGTTCAATTCAATTCATGTTTGTTTCTATAGTTTTTTTTTACAATGTAGATTGTGTCAAAGCAGCTCAACATAGACGTTCTAGTAAGTTGAAAGTGTGTCAGTCCAGTTTTTAGAGGTGAAGTTCAGTTTAGTTCAGTTTATTGAGGTTTAAATGTCACTGCTGAAAGTCCAAACACTAAAGAGCAAATCCACCGATGCGCAGCTCCACAAGTCCCAAACCAAGCGAGATAACAAACTTCACCAATTGACGAAGTTAAGAATAAAAAGCCTTGAGAGACAAATGAGGCTCTGTTGGGCGTGACTATTTCTCTGAGATTATCGGGAAGGCTATTCCAGAGTTTAGGAGTCATAAATGAGAAGGCTAGACCTCCTTTAGGAGACTTAGATATTCTAAGTTCTACCAGAAGCCCTGAGTTTTGCGATCTTAAGTAGCGGGTTGGATTGTAGCTAGACAGAAGGTTGTTTGATAAACAGGAGCTAGATTATTTAAAGCTTTATAGGTAAGAAGCAATATTTTATAATCAATATGAAACTCAACAGGTAGCCAGTGTAATTAGGATAAAATTGGGGTGATATGGTCATATATTCTAGACCGGGTAAGAACTCTGGCAGCTATATTTTGCACTAGCTGACATTTATTAATTATGGATGCTGGGCAACCTGCAAACAGAGCATTACAGCAATCCAGCCTAGAAGTCATAAAATCATGGACTAGCTTTTCTGCATTTGAGATGATTTCTAAATATTAACTGTGCCTCATAGAATTTACGCTTCACGAAAATGTCAACTTTGTGTAGGTGTTTTACCTGTGTTTACACTACACCGGAGATTTCACATCAATTCATGTTAAATTAAAGATGTATATTTCCCCCTCCTGAGAAATCAGCAAAGGATGAGAACTCAAAATTTTATCCATTCTATAGTCGAAGAGATAGCAAAGGCTCTTTTTAATTTAATTTTCTTCATACAAATCTGTCCAGAATTGTTGTATAGGGTAAATAGTGTCTTTCATCCCATTCATCTCGCTTGCTCCCCCTTCCATATCACCATCCATTGCTCCATCCATCTCTTCACAGACGCTAATGGACGCATTAGCTTGTGTTAGCTTCAAGCGAGCTTATTATGCAGCCCAGGCCTTATCAATTCACTTCTGTCTCAATTAGCATCAGCTTCACGCTGTCTCTCTACGGCTGCGAGAAGCTCCATCGATCTACGACTCAATGTATCTCTTGAATGATTTCACTCGGACCTGGCCGACACTTCAAAAGTATTCGTATTCAAAGTATGAGCATATTTAAACATTTAATACTTCATAATGACCATAAATATGATCGCTATTAAAGATATATAGATGAGGTGTCTTTTAAAGCAAGCTATATTTCAGTTTGACTGCGATTTGGCTTCGACTGAGCATAAGTGGTTCGGTCGATCGCAGAGTGGCTTTTAAAACAAAACCAGAGTGAAATGGCGAAGCGGTTCTTGAAGCAACGATTACATAAATTTTGCAAAAGGCTTGTTGTTTCCCTCTAAGTCTGATTAAAGTGCAAGGGCAATTTGTTTATCCGCTCACGCCCTTGTTAAAGTCTGTGCATGTGTGGGGGTGTATGGCCCTGAGATCTATTGATTGCTGCAGGAAGCACATTCTGATGTTACACTGGGCTTCCTGAATTTGATGCCTTCTCCTTAGACATCGTATGTGAAGGCATTTTGACTGTGTGTGTGTGTGTGTGTGTGTGTGTGTGTGTGTCAGTGAGTATTCCTACCTTCTCTCAGACACAGAGACAAAACAGCTCAACCTCTGTCCTTCCTTAAAGACACAACAGCTCTCCAATGACACAGACTTCTGTCTCGCTTGCCCACAATAATAGGCTTCAGCTCAGTGTTTTCTGAATATCTCTCCAGCCACACAGCTGCCACATTCTCTATATTATGAAATGGCTTTTCCACAACTTACACTTTTGTTTTACACCAGGTTGTGTGCCATGTATAACTGAATTGAAAATGTTGTAATTCCAGTTGCTGAATTAAATTTCCATTAAGGTAGCAGAGGCAAAATAGGTTTTCTTTGACAAACTTTGACAAACCTACATTTTTGACAAAGATAAGCTTAATGACAGGTAGATACACTTATGAGTAAAAATGAAAGTAAAAGAAAGGATTCGAGCCAGCAGGTTTTATTCTTGAGTGTGTAGCTTTTGGCAGCAATGACAAAAGAACACACACTCTCTATGTCCCTTGTGCAGGGACCTTATTCCAGCTCTGCCTGCTTATCGGATGAAATCGGACCCGTCTCTTTTCTGCTGCTCAAACTGTCTCCTGAGGAGGCCCAGATCACTCCTCTGCCTGGGTGTAGTCGTACTCACTGGGCCTCAGCCAGTTCTTCCACTTCCTGGGGTTCTCCATTTACCTAAGGTCTATTCAGTTTGTCAGACCTGCTCTAGATGAACTACACAGTGACCTGAAACAGGGATCTTGAATGTTGTCATTGCAGGCTAATTTGGCTCTGGCTCAGACCAATGGTGTGATGTTTTCAGTTGGTAAGCTTTTGACTGTTGTATTGTACAAAGCCAAATTATTGTTTTTTAAACTTGGTAGATAATTTGGGGTAGAGATCGTTAGCTAGATTGATATATCAGTGGGAAGAGAGGCAGGTAGGCCGATCGGCTGGTGTGTAGAGAGATCAGTTGATTGATGGACAGGAAGTTAGATAGTAATGAGGTCAATAGAGAGATGTGAAGATAGGTGGATGGCTAGAGAAACAGTTAGATAGATGGGCAAGGAGGTAGGCTAGTGGGTATAGAGTTTGGTAGCTTGGGTTGATAAGTGAGAAGGTTTGTAGGTGGAAAGGGAGGTTGGTGGATAGACTAGTGAGGTTGAGAGGCGAGTCGATAATAAATAAAAGAGAGTCCCAAAGAAGTAAATAATGATAATGTTATAAGATATCATCGCTCACTTCCTCTTTGCCTTTCTTCGCCTAATTCTCATTCCGGATAGATCTCTCCTGTCCCCATTCACAGGTCCCATCCCCCTCGCCCCTCTTTTATGCCTGTAACAGTAAGCCTTGTGATTGTGCCCCAGAGCGAAGGCTCTCCCCGAGCTGAACTCATTTGGAACAGAATGCTGGCGGCTTCCAGGGAAAGAGCCAGCATGTTCTAGTCAACCTGCTGAGCGTTCAGCGAGGCCAGCACTACTCTGAGACTCATGAGCACACACACACACACACACACACACACACACACACACACACACACACACACACACACACACACACACACACACACACACACACACACACAGACACACAGATGTCAGCACAACTCGAACAAACACACACTCCAATCAAAGCTCCTTTGTACTGCCCTCTCCCAAAGACAAGGGCTGCCAAACAACATCAGCAGCACCAACAAGCGCAACAATTCGCTATCCACAAAAGCCCTCACCAAGCAGGAACTGTTGAATTTGCTCAGGAGCCAGTTGTTGGAACATTTCGACACTGTTAACCAACTTGAAAGGAATCAAAAGAGCAGATTGTAAAGCAAACTCATTCAGTTAAAGGCGTGCACTTGTGTTTTTCTTCTCTTTGCTCATTTCAAAAGCCCGGGCTAAGAAAAAGCCAGCATGAAAAGTGTTTAATTTCACATTGACACTTGTGTAAACAAGCGATCCTCTCAGCCAAAGGTGATTGCTCTTGTGAAATCATTGTGTGAAAACCGGCAAATGATAGCGAGCAAACCCTATCACGTACTGGCTTGTTGTGTGTGATTGACGCCGCATAGACCAAGGATGATCATAGCCATTCACTCACACTCGTATTTAATGGCAACTGAGTTCAGGATTTGTTTGGCAAGTAAATTGTGCGGCTGAACTTTGAAACCTGAGTTGGGGCCCCAGACGCAGAGACGGGGAAGTGATTGGGCCGAGCAGAGCATGCACGCTGATAAATGTTTATTTAGTTTTCGATAACATATCGGCCAACCTCTTCAGCTTCTGTTGAGTGGAACTGGCTCGACTTCCTGTCTCTCTCTCAATAATCTCCTCCGGCCCGTGATAGAAATAATTTATCACAGTCAAACTATCACTTGATCGCAGTCAAAGAGCCCATAGATTGTCTGTGGGAGAAAAACACCATTCTCCTAGTTAAGAGCCTTAGTTTTGTCTGGCTTTAAATGTACTGACTCTTAAAACAACAGAACCATTTTGGGTTCCACAAGAAAACTTTCGGTGATGAATTCTGAAAGACGCCATGGATGTTGGTGCCAGTGCCAATCAATAATATAATAATAATAATAACAATAATAAGAATTCCTTACAATTATATAGCGCTTTTCTGGACACTCAAAGTGCTTTACACATTGGGGAGAATCTCCTCATCCACCACCAGTGTGCAGCATCCACCTGAATGATGCGACAGCAGCCATATTGCGTCAGACCGGCACCAGCAGATTGGTAGAGACAGAGTGATGAAGACAGAGTGATGAAGCCAGTTATGATATGGAGATGGTTAGGAGGCCATGATGGACAGTGGCCAGAGGGCAAATTTGGCTAGGATGCTGGCATTAAACCCCTACTCTTTTTAGAAAGACATACAGGTATTTTTATCAACCACAGAGAGTCGGTTAACGTCTCATCCGAAAGACAGTGCTCACTGAGCAGTATATAGTCCCTTTCACTATACTGGGGCGTTAGGACCCACACAGACTCCAGGATGAGCACTTCTGGCAACAAAGCATTCCTATGTGGTCTCCCATCGCGGTAGTGACCGGGCACAGCCCTGCTTAGCTTCAGTAGGCGAACATGTGAGAGTTGCATAAAGCTAGCTGCCAACAATCAAGAACTTGTGTTTTTAAGAGCATTAAAAATACAGTCCTGAAAGGCACGTACAGGAATTTATTGTAGGGAAAGTGCCAGTTTTGTGCACAGCAGTGCTCAGACCTTTTCCTGCTGAGCGTCTCAGGAGTGGTATTTCCTCTGTGAGTTCAAATATCAGGAAAATGCGTGTCTGTGTGTTACATGCCTGTTCGTGCACGCCTAGCTGTCACTAAAGAGGTATAATTCTAAATACCTCTGTGACAGGAGAGTTAATGTGGTTGCTAAGCAAATCTTAGCTTCCTGTGCTAAATAAGAGTTCCACTGACTGCTTCCTGGCTAGTGGGCCTGAAATGCACGCTCACACAATCTCCTACCCTGCTGCAGACGTGCGGCAGTAAATAGGGCTTTGCTGGTGTGCTCATGCAGGGAATAATTGCATTACTGAGGGGGGTTACCCAACTCATTGTTTTCATGCTGCATTCATTTGACTGGAAATGACCATTTTCCCAATTAAATAATATAAGATTTGGTTGTCTGTTAATTGACCACTTTCCTGTTGGATTTATTTATTTAAACTCGTACTCCCTGACCTTTTTACTACTCCAGCCAGTGCTAAAAATGACACTAACCATTACAGCATGGGGTTGCGTAGGCATCTGTAACCCTGTAAGGTAACATTACAGTTCTACCGTGCAGCCATGCAGACATGTAAACCGCATGTGTGTGATGGTCTCACACACTCAAGACGGCTAGTCGCTCGTTCCGTGAAAGCCAATCCCGATGGCGTGGGTCAACTGTCCATCATGCTGGAGTGAGGTTTCATAGTGTCCAAGTTCTTTAATTACAGAAGTGAAGCAATGGAGCCTGACCAAGGATCAGGGTGTAGCATGCGACAGAGTATTAGCATTTTATCAGATGATCTGAGCTTGCTGGCTTTGTAGTAAGCCATAAATTAGAAGTCTTTTTCATGGAATCGATGCATATTGTTGATATCGTTAATTTTGTACAATTCATTTTTGAATTCAATTTTGGCAATCATTTCTTAATGATATTTCACTCTAAACCAGGGGTCACCAATCTCAGTATTGGAGGGCTGGTGTCCTTGCAGGGTTTAGCTCAAACCTGCCTTAACAACATACCTGCTTAGATGTTTCAAGTACACCGAGATTAGACCTTGATTAGCTTGTTCAGGTGTGCCCTCCATGGACAAATTTGTTGACCCTCTGCTCTAAACTAAAGGAGTAATATTGTGCAAAGGGACCGGAATTCCCAGCAATGCCACTGTCTATGCTCTCACATTTTCAGAATAAGAAGCAGAAAATTCTGAATTATTCTCCCAAGGGCTTGAAGAATTTGAATATTCAGATTTTTAAAGGTTATTTAGGGTTTAAGAGTGAAAGTGTCATCAATTAATGTACATGTCTGTCAGTGCGTAGGTGGGGTTTTTGCGTCTGCATCTGTGTGCTTGCTAGTGTGTGACCTGATTCAGCTAAGTGTGGCGAACTCTCTCTCGCTCTATTATGGATCAGACTGCATAACAGTGCGCCTGACAGGCTCTGCAGTGCCACGCAGAGTAGCCGTGCCTAGTTTAGTGTAATGCTTTTACGCATGGCTGCATTTACTCTTCCCTCCTCCCAGTGAGTGGCCTCGGCAGGATGGCCCCGTAGAGGGCAGATCGAGGGCTTTTAAAAGACTGATATAATCTGCGATATTAATGGGCAGATGTGGAGAGATTACACTGGACCAGAGGGGGAGAGAAAGGGAGCGGTAGGTTATTCCCAACAGGAGGGATCTGGGATGCACTGGTGGCTTTGATCACAGGTCACCTCTTAAAGGCAGCTCTCTTTTGGCAATCTCCGAAGATGTTTTTCTTCCTTTTTTTAAAAAACTGAACATCGAAAGTTTGAAAAGCAAAGCTCAACCCCCTTTCTATTGTCTCTCTCTTTCATTTTTTCCCTCAACTATTACTCACTCAGCCCTGTTGTTTGAAGGCCTGACACACCACCACAGGCTTGTCACTCCAAATTACTCAACCCTCTTTCTTTTAATCCCTCCATTCTTTGTCTCTCTCTCTTTTTTCTCTTTTACCCTTTTAGTCCAGTTCTCTGCTTCCAAGTACCTTGACCAGTGTGACATTAGCTTGCATTGAATGGCGCGCCACACCATATCAGCAAGCGAGAGATCTGTTCTGAGAAGTGGACGACATGAGAGATGGAGGGCTGGGAGGGGAAAGAGGAGAGGCCTCTGTTGTCATTGAGATAGGGCCGAAACTGTTTCCTTCAGCTTCAGAAAGAGGCCCTCGCTGCTGGTCTTAGCTTATCATGCTGCTAGCAAAGCACCTTTGGCCTCTGTGGTGATGTTTGTGCCTGTGTGGCTGCTCACGTCGTGGGTGTGGTAGTTCAGGACACTCTTGCACTATTTTTACTGCAGTTACTTTGTTTTACTCAGTGACTGATTGGAAATGATTGAAGATTCCTGTATTAATTCATTACCATGAAAATGTGTCTTTTAAAGAGGCTATATGTAAGAACTGTTATGCATAAAAGTGGTCCATTTTTGCCAATATTTGAACAGCTAATTTAAACTTAAAGAAACACTCAACTTCTTTTGGTATTAAATTTGTATTCAGCTGATCTCCAGACCTGGTGGGAGCACTTTTAGCCTAGCTTGGATTAATCATTGAAAAAGTTTATCTAAAAAATATAGATATTTCCTATCTGAAGCTTAACTCTTCTGTGTTTACATTGTGTACGGACACCACGGGAAATGAGCAGTTGCTATTATCTAGGCCAATACCGCTAGGAACTAAGGAACTTTGCTGCAGCAGGCGCATAACATTACACAGAACTTTTCCATAGTTTGCTAGCTGGGGACTATTTGCTAGTTTGTTGCTATTACTGTTAGCATCCACCTTAAGTCAAAAACGGCTTTAGGCTCCTTATGTCCTAACATTTTTTTAACCACAGAAATGACTAGTAGTCCACAGTACTATTTTCATCTGTAGTGCAAGAAGCTTGTCAGTAATGTTACGCCCAATGTACACATACACCATACCTGCCAACACTCCCATTTTCCCCAATAGTCTCCTGCATTTCAGACCCATCTCCTGCCTACCTCCCATTTTGTTATCTCTTGGAAAACTCCTATAATTTCCCCCCGACCCCAGTCCACCTTTTTGGTACAGTCTGTAACACTCCTGGGTCACCAATTTTGGTGTAGTGTCCGATCGCAATGACCACCCGAAACCTGTGCCATAGTATAGTTACTAACACCACAGTACAGTTAATAACCCGGTTCTCAATTGTGTATTCAGACAAACACTCTCTCCAATACGCCCTCTGACATTCCCCCGGAATATCAGAGACAAATGTTGGCAGGTATGACACACACCTGAAATAGCATACAATTCTGGCACCTTTAGTATAGGCTAGTTTTGCTTTGGGAGTACCTGCCCTCATTTGCATAATATTTAGGACGAATGGTATGCAAATGTAGATGCAGCCAGACTCTCCACCACAACACCACGCTCATCACGCAAGGTGAGTTTGCTCTCTGAGGAGGAGTCCGACTCGCAAGAGAGTTAAAATTACAATCAGAAGAAGATTAGATAATCAATAGGTTTAATCAATGCTCCTGTCTAATCCATCTCAGTTGTGGCCTACCCGTGATATCACCTCCAGTCAGTGAGACCTCTCTCCAGGTTGCGGCAGCAGCCGGTTCTCCGCATCTTTAAACCTACTAAAGCCGCTTTTCGGATTATCGTCAACAACAGGTAATCAGCACCTCAACTTGGCACGAAAGGCTTATCAACCACAAAGTGCACACTATTCACTTTAACAGCCTTCTCTATAGAAACGTTCACTTCTAGTGCAATTAAAGAGTGTCCGTCTTCGTGTTCAACCACAGTCCCTTGAGGCTCACTTCAGCTTAGCGTGTGTAGCATTATCATCAAAGTTTTATTTCCCTTCTCAGGAGTCATGCAAATGATATTGAGCTTTAGTTTTGTCTGTATTTCAACAGGTTAACTGCATTGGCCTGCTTTGCAAACCGCACGGATGTTTTTGTGTTTCATTACGCAGGCTTATCTGACTAGCATGTAATGATTTCATCCCCCCACCTTAATGTCCTAAACTAATAGCATTAGCCAGCTGTTACATGCATCTAAAGATCTGGCATAGAGATTCAGTGTAAATCACGGAACAAATACTTTTGGTACCAAAAAAAAAAGTGCATTTAGAGCACCTACAATCATTGATTTAAGAGACATGGAACCCGTTATTTGAGCTCATTGTAATATAAATGTGCAAATTATGACAGTACATTTGATTATGTAAAGCTGTAAACCAGATGTATAGCTTTGGGAATGGATGGTAGGGAGAAGTTAAGAGGCACATGAATAGTCACCTAATTGCAATCATAGTTTAGTGCAGTGCATTTTGGTGTAACATTTTCAGTCATAAATTATTTCATAGACCGTTAAAAAGTTAATGCTTTGTTTTTTTGTCTAGCTTTTGCTAAGCCCTGTGTTTATGGTAAATCTTGTTTATGCTTGCTAAATTGGTTGTTGTGCAAACCAGTACAAATGTTGTTTGCTCAGTCTCTGTTGGGATTCGTCCAAAACATATTCCGAATATTTATGGATATAGTAAATGTAACAGTAATTATAAAATAAATATTATATTATATCATATTACATTATTTTATACTAATATTATATTATATTATATTATTATTTCTACTATATTATATAAATATTATAAATGCAGTTTATTGTTGTTCATTAAAATAACATAATTAAATTAAATTTAATTACATTTATTTGTATATTTTCATATTCTTAACATGTACAAAAACTGGACAAAAATATAACATCTTTATTCAAAAACAATCGATCAGCAGTCGCAGACTATTGCTGTAAATGAATGATCACATATATCGTTAATTGACAGGTACATTCAAAGTAGTGTGGGATCAACTTCTGATCACAAAAATCTCTGAAGTTTCTTCACACAAAAGTGTACCAACTGTCCCCTTTCTCTCAGTTTCCTTTAAACATGAGTTTGTGGCTCATATTTCTTTGTGATGAAGGGCAGAAGGACACAAGATGAAGAAGCTTTTCAAGAGGCAGGTGTTTGTGCTTGATAAGAGAAGAGAAGAGAAGAGAAGAGAAGAGAAGAGAAGAGAAGAGAAGAGAAGAGAAGAGAAGAGAAGAGAAGAGAAGAGAAGAGAAGAGAAGAGAAGTCCCAAAAAAATGAGGACAGACGCTCTAATTGGTGATAATGGCTCAGGCAGAGAGAGTGAATCTCGCTTAGGGACAAAAGCGGCATTTATTGCCTCTGTGCTTGTGACCCTTTCACACACTGCATAAACTAGAGCTGCAAACTGTGTATGTAGTTCAGCACTTTCTGCTCAAACGTTATCTTGTGCTATTATGGTTAAGTGATTTGACTCTGGAGTATACTTTATGTATTTTATTTTACATTAAAGATTTATTTAATTGCATTTAAATATCTGGACAAAAAACTATAGGGTTATTATTATAATAATTAAAATTAAAACAAAAAATAAAATAAAAATAAAGTACATGTAAAATATAACAAATTTATTTGCACATTTTCTAATGACATCCTATTGAAATGTCATGTTAAATGACATGTATAAATTAAATATTTAGTTAATATTTAGTTAATTATGTAATAATTAAATATATATAGCTATAAACTATTCATAATGCTGTTAATAACCATTATTAATTGAAATACAGTAAAAAATTAGTATGTATTAATTCATAATATTAATGAATAGGCACTTAATGTAAATATATTTATTGTTTATTATTAAATAATAATGTGTTTAATTTACTATATAAACAATTTCTTATTATTCATGGTAAAAATTCTTATTTAAACAAATAAATTTTTGTTTCAAAATAAACAGATTTTTGTCACTCAGCTCCTTTTGTGAGCTCCTCTTTGACAGCCCCTCACATAAACATCTCAGATATAAACACCTCAGTCTTGAATTGTATTGCACACAATGAACGTATGACCTTGAGATGATGGCCGTGCATTTATTAGGACCCCTTCACCCCTGTGAAGACCAAAGGTTAGATAGCCGTGCCACTTTATAGGTGCCAGATGTCATGCAAGCCACATAACGCCTATGAAGTCACCGGAGCCTAAGAGTGACCGCTTGACCCGGCTCACAAAAATCTGCCTTTCAAGACCTCAAGGCACCGGAGAAAAGGCAAGTTGCATTGTGTTGTGATTTTCAGGATGGTTGAAATATGACCAAGTTTATTAAATTGCAACATCCCAAGTCGCCTACTTATACTACATCCTTTTTTTGTGATGTTAAAGTACATATTTTTGAGTGTGTAAAAGAAGCTTCTAAGACTACTTCTTCATTAACGGACCGTTAGGTTGATTCCTTTCAATCATTTTGATGCACCATGCATTTCTTTTATATTTAATTAGAAATTAATTAACAGTCATTCATCATCTTTATCAAAACCTCTCCACTTAACTAGAGCGTCCGCCATGTTTGTAGTTTGTCAATACTTTTAACCTGTGATTGTAGTTCTAATCTAATTCACATCCAACTCCCAATGTATTGTAGGTAGTATTAACCATTAGATTATACAGTATATCAGTTGGGTTACTTTGAAATACTCATTTCAATATACTATGATTTGTAACATACTAGTTCTGTTTTTGAATACTGTTTAGGATGGATAGTATGTAAATTGACTCAGCATTTTTTTCCCATTAAATCATGGAATTGTATCAGTATTTTATTTTATATGAGTTGTGTTATGGTAATAAATAACAATCGCTAATAGCAGAAGCTCACCCAATGCAGTCATTTGACTGTTTAATTAAAACAATGACACCTCTCCTTCATACTTCGTAGATTGTATAACAAATAGTTTAAATTATTTAATCTATTTTCACATTATATTATTGTAAGCGTCATGTTAAGAAGCTCCCGTCCGAGCAGAGACAGACCTCTGCTTGTTTTGGTGAGGTCGCGAACCCTCGACCGCTCTGCGAAACGGCTCACACCCGTTTGGCTTTATAGCCCTTCACACTGTAAAATTTAGGAGGGGCAGACTGGAGTCCTTTTAAGAATAACAGGCAGCCACTTTAAGTGCTATCTTGAAAAGTGATCAGCAAAGACTAATCAGTTTAATGACGCCAAATGCAGCCTAATGAGCGCAGGCCTGCTAACGGCCCCGGCCCGGGTCAGTCTCAGGTCAGGTTGAAACACAGGCTGTTAACTTTAGACCAGGAACTGCAGAGGGAGTCACTGAAAGGTAAAGTGGAAACAGGGCACGGGTGGCTTGAAAGAAGAATGAAGGAGAACCAGAAAGTCTGAGAGAGTCTTCTTTAGAGCAGCAAAAGGACAAGGGTTGAAGAAAACCACTAAAGTAGAATTGACTGCTTTCAGAACAGATGAAAATAAAAATAATAAAAAACGTATTTATTTCAGTTTATATTGCAAATAGAATGTCAAATACTACAAGTTTTAAAGATGGCTTTTGTTTTAAAGATTAAATTGTTTTAAAATGCTGAAACAAGGAATAAATATGGAGCATTTAATTATTCTATACTATTGTATATAATGAGATATAATAATGAGATATAACATGCACAGATTTAATTATTTTTCAAATATTTTTAAAGTAATGTTTAATGGACAGACGATTTTTAAACAAAAGATTTAAGAACTAATTTCTAATAGCTTATTTCTTTAGATTTGATAACAATATATAGTATGTAACAATACATACAGCATGATAACCGGGGCTTGACATAAACAGCCACTTCGAAATTGGCTGGTTGAAATTAATTTTAAAATTAAAAGTTTTAAAAATAATATTAAATGTTGGGTTGGACAATAAGGATGGCCCAAAATTTGTGTCAAATTTGATCTTAGAATCAAAAAGCAGCACTACTGACAAAAATAATTGTGTTCACATGAGCAAAAGAAGGCAGATAAATACCGAATGAGAGGATGATCACTCGCACGCACAGATCATGTGATGCGCGCGACTGTTCAAAAACCGTGCACGCTCCCGTTTACTTGAAGCAATCGTGCCTGGAAACACAACTGGCGCAATTAGTTCTCTTTAAAATAGACTGGACAAAAAGCTATGCTCACGCAGCCACAGTCCTGCTGCTTATAAAAAGCTCCAGAGTTTTAATAAACACATCCTTTTGTAAGCAGCAGCAGTTGGTTTTTGCTTTAAACATTCTTTGAACAGATTATTAATTGGCCAAACGTTAACCTTGTGCACGTGATCATCCTTTCACTGTCACCTGCTTTCTTTTGCTTATGGTCATTTTTGTAATATAGGTTAATTATCATTGTTGTTACAATAACATTGCTTTAATAGGAGATTAACTCCTCATTTATGTGTAGTTACTTGGTGATATGAGAACTATTTTTTAAATGTCAATTTTTATTTTTTTTTAAGAAAGGTTTTGTTGAATAACAAGTGTATATATACAGCTACAGTATATTTTGCTTGTTTTGACACATAATTTTAAATTTGTGGCTAAGAAATAATTATTTATTTTAGGTGTGGTCAAAGATAAATTTGAGCCCTGAAAAGTCATGTAAAATAAAAAGTAATAGCAATGCGACACTATGATATTACAATCCATTTGCTCATGCACATACAGCAAGCTCATACACACAAAAAAGTAAATAAATGAAGAGGTGTGTGAACATTAAACAAAATTTGAATCAAGAAATTTTAGCATGTCAAAGTCATATTTATGCATGTAAAATATATTTTCCCAACAACAAAATTGTGGCTAGTAATAATGGCGAGTGGCTAGTGAGTTAGAAATCTACTAGCCACAGTGGCTGGTGATTAAAAAAGTTAATGTCAAGCCCTGATGATAACAATACATAATATTTTACTACTTTTCAAGTCTTAACTAGGTTTATTAGGTAATTTATTGGACAGTGGTAGTTTGTCGTAATAATTTTATTAATATTGACCTTAAAATGTATTATGTTTTACTTTAAATGACCTTTATTCCAGCCAAATTAAAAAGAAATGACACTTTCTTTATAATAGAAAATAGTGTGAAACTTTCATGGCTTTGATAAACATCACTTGATAATTATTTATATGTATTTATTTATTTTTAATAATACTCTACTCATACTAATACTTAAAGCTGAGACCTACAGAACAGCCTGCTATGATTATGGGAGCACATCTGCCATCTGTTCAAAATATGGTATGACGTGGTAAAAAATTGTGGTAAGCTTTCCGCACTCCCATAACTCACCATGACAAAAGCGGGGCATTCAGCGAAATTGTTACCGTAAGCATTTTCGTGCTCCTGATAAGGAGGCCTCTCCTTAGAAAGAAGGAATCTGCGATTGTTAAAGAGCAGGAGAGGAAAGAGGCGTCCATTTTGTTTTACAAGATCCTTTTTACTGCACGCTTTTATTCCCCTCTCCGGTTCTGCTCCACATCTGGAGAACAGGGAAGCCTCCTCCTCCTCCTCCTCTGGCTCTCGGCTGACGTCAGTCTCCTTCTCCAGGCTGATTAACAGCACATGAGGCCTCGAATGATGGAGAAGGGCCCGACTGCAGATGGACGGCTATCTATTTCATACCACAATTCTGCAGTCAACAACATTACGGCAGGTTTCAGACAGCGTAATTACCCAAATAGATTTTGAGGCTAAATTTGACATGCCCTGGAGGTGGCTGGGACTTTTATTTCAGTATGTTAATAAACTTTTAAAGTAAAAAAATCTTTGTTCTATTAAAAGTAATTTGGGAAATTGACTTCAACTATATATGTTTGAAAAATGTTAACTTTTATATGTTTAAGCCTATATTTTATACAAAAAATAATCATAATAAGGGGTCATTGACATAAAAAAACACTTGCAAGAGCCGTTTCTAATGTTCGTCTCATAACCTATGGGCGAAAGTGAAAAATGGCATCAACAAACTGCTACTAGTGAATGAAGCACTTCCTTCTGAGGAACTTGCGTGCATACTTCAGAAAGACTTTTGAGAAGTTGAGAGGAGTCATGGCGTAGGGTGAATGTTCTCAGTTCTAGTGAGAGTTTGTGTTGACACTTTCGACGGATGCTTCATGAAAACAGCGTTTGGCCCTATAAAGCATGCGCTCGCATCTTCCTTTTTCCACTCTCACTTTTGATTTGTCTCATTTTTGGTGTCTTTTCTCCTCCCTGAACGCAGTGCTCGTAGGGAACTAGAGTCAGACTGTGCTTTCAGATGATAAGCTAGTGAGAAAGGAAACGTGCTCGATTTCTCAGACGGCTTCCATCTAAACCGGGCGTTCACAGTTAGCGACTGAGGTTTAAAGGTTAGAGAGGGAAAGATAAACACAATGAAGGCCACTATCACCACTAGTGTTTGTGGCTAGCATGTCCATTACACTGTCAAATACGAGAAGTTACCTTAAATGTCCAACATTATTTAATTGCATAACAATTGTTTTTGGAAGATGGAAGAAGTGTAAATGGTGGCTGGTTGTTTAACTGGACATTTTTTTGTAATGCTGGGTTATTTCAACCCAATTTCTGGGTTTATTATTTGAATTAAATGTATAGGGCTCACCTGGACCTAATGAGTTTGACCATATTTTTTCCAATTTGGCTTGAAATAACATTTTTGACTGTATTTTCTTTTTGTCAGCGGTCACAATTGCACAAATATAATAAATTTAATATAACAAAAGGCATGACGTTTGCATTTAGGGAGATCTAAAGAGTAACAAAGGGTTGAATCAAAGTAACCTTAAAACTTACATTAAAATAAACAGATTTAAACTTCATTAATCATTAGTAATGATAATTTTATTAAGTTAAATTAAGAAAAACATGTTGTCGTGACTTATTAATCATGAAATGTTTTATAGTGGAATATTTTAACAACAATTTATAAAGTGATAAATGTATTGGAGCTTTAAATGGGAATATTTGCGATTAAAAGGGTTAATGGAGGTAACCTTAAAACCCATTTTAACTTTCATTAAATTAAACAGACCTAAACAGTTTGTATGATCTAAAACAATTAAGTGTAAATGATTTTATTAAGTTAAATTAAGAAAAACATGTTGTTGTGACTTATTGATAATGAAATGTTTTACAGTAGAATATTATAACAACAATTTATAAAGTGATACAAGTATTCGAGCTTTAAAGAGGAATATTTGGGATTAAAAGGGTTAATGTAGGTAACCTTACAAGCCATTTCAACTTACATTAAATAAAACTGAAATAAAACAGTTCGTATGATTAAAAACAATGAAGTTGTAACATGTTTTTAACTTATTTTAATAAATTAAATAACCAAAAACATGTTGTGACATTGATCATGAACATTTTTTATAGTGATATATTAAAACAACATTTTATAAAGTGATAAAAGTATTGGAGCTCTAAAGGGAAAAGAAAGGAATACATTTGCGTCGTTCACGCTGAAAGAAACAGAAAATAACGCGTAGCCCCCCTGCTAAGCGTCAGGCCTCTTGGTGGGCAACTTTGCCTGCTGAGAAACAGGAGGAAAGAAAGTGAACCATCATCTCTCAGCCTTTGTCTCTCAGGATGATCCTTTTGAGATGAAAACGTGCCACTTTTCAGTCAGAACGGGATATGTTAAATAAGGAACATTAGCCAGAGCAATCCTGTTAACAGCATCGCTATTGAAGGCAATCTTCTTAAGTGATTAATCTCCATGAGAAAGTGAAGGGAGTTTTCCACCTTCAGATTTCTGCTCATCTGTCTGCACCTCATCCGCCGCAAAGAGGGTAGAGCGTTTCTTTCCTGAGTGCCCAAGCAAAGATCTCTGTCATTCGAGGACGTGAAATAAAAATTGATACGCCATAATTCTTTGGTGACCCATTTCTGTTCGTAAGGGTTTAGCCAACATCAGCATGAGATCAGGAATTTGGCTGTGAAAAACCTCAGAATTTAATTATCAAAATTAGAGCAATACAATTAATTGTGTTATATTTGGTTTAGATATTTAATTAATATATTCTATTTCAAATCAGTTTTTACATGTACCAAAATATTAAAGGGTTTTGGATACAACATAATTAAAACATATTTGGATGTCTTTTGTATGAATAACTTTTACAAAATGCATAAACACAGCTACTGAAGGTCATATTTTGACTCTTAAATTTGATTTCTGTTATAAAAGTGTTGCAAAAGTGACCTTTCATGCAAATCAATTTCAATAAATAAATAAATAAAAAATTATTGGTTATACCCTCCAGAATTAGATGAGAAAAAAATGTCCAAAAGTAGATTGGATATAAAAAAATTTATAAAGTTAATAAAATTTTTTAAATAAAAAAAGTTCAGCAAAAAACTCTTTTCAGATGGCAGGCCTAGGGCCAAACTGAACACAATGTTTGAGTTTGACCACATTTTCCCCAATTTGGGTTAAAATAACTTTTTTGAGTGTATTTTTAGGGCTTTTCCTAAACGCCATTCTAAAAGTACGTTTTTCCTACAATTTTTTCTAAAAGGCCTTACTAAAATTTTAAAGCCTTTTTACAATCTGACTAAACGGCTAATTGATCACTATAGTCAATGTAGAAATGCTTGTCAGAAGTCCTACATAATAAGCAGTCTTTCAGAATTGAGGATCTAGAAGATGGAAGAGGTGTAAATGGTGACTGGTTGTTTCATTGGACATTAAAACAACTGAATTGGAATGCTAGGTTTCAACCCAATTTCTGGGTTCATTATTTGAATTAAATGTATAGGGCCAAACTGAACCCAACGTTTGAGTTTGGCTATATTTTCCCCAATTTAGCTTGAAATAACTTTTTTTGAGTGTATTTCTTAACGTTTTTCTATTTTTTTTTCCCCCTAAAAGCCTTCCTAAAATCTGACTGAACAGCTAATTGATCACTATAGTCAATGTAAAAATGCTTGCCTGAAGTCCTACATAATAAGCAGTCTTTCAGAATTGAGGATCTAGCACACATTTCTCTCTCTCGTTCCCTTTTCTTCTCCTTTTCTCTCTCATTCTGGTGAATAACAGTGAATGATGATGGTTTGCGGGTGTCTGAAGTAGGCCCTAATGAGGGGGTGAGGTGAGAAAAGCAAACAGATTTGCTAAGGCTTCACCTCATTAGCGGAAAAGCGTGTGTGTGCGCATGCATTTCTTCCGTGAGCATGCAAGTGTGTCTGTTTGTAAAGCAAAAGGTCCCACTTGAGCTCCACTCGAGCCATGAGGTTCTCGTTAGCCTAGCGTTGTTAGCGCAGCCTTCGGCAAAAAACAGAATCATGCACGTTGGCTTGAGGAACAGCTTATTTAGGCGAGGTTTGGTTTTGCACTTTGAAGATTAGTAAAGTGGTTTTGCTATCAATACTTTTTTTGCTCTTATCTGCCCACACTAAATACACCTCTGTCTTGCGGCTAACCAACTTAGCCTTGTTGAACCATTCTTGGGATTTATCAAGACCTATTTTTAAATCTAACAAAGATCTCTTGCATCATAAAATAATCTAAGACAAGATGTGGGAAGTTTTGAGACTTTGTGTGAATAAATGAGTGTAATTGGTGGTTTTTCTGAGGTAAATTGGGGAAGGCTGTGGGATTTATATGTGATCAAATCATCTCAGCAGCAACCGCTTCAGAATTTGGTCATAAAATGAAATAGATTTTGTTAATAATATATTTGTTATTAAGAACAATTAAGATAAATATAAATGTGATTACTATAATTTAATTAAATAAAATATAAAAAAATTCAGTATATAAAAAGTATATTGTCTACTAGATGTCATGTTTTGACCAATTAAGTTTTTTACAATTATGTTTATTTATTTATTAATATCTTCATTTATTTAATTAATTATTTTAATTTTTTATCTGTTTATTTGTTTATTATTATTATTATTATTATTTAATGTATTTATTAAGACGAGAGAGTCATTAGTTTAGGTATATTTTTTAGGAAACATACAGAATTTATACAGTAAAAACAGTGAGATGCATTTTTAAAAATATTATCTATGATTTTCACATGATTTTCAAAAATAAATTCTGTGTGATAATCCTAATAATAAAGGATTTTATTTTAAAATAACTAGCTTAGCCTTGTATAGTGATTCTGTGGACCTACCGATATTGAGACCTAATTAAAAAACTAATAAAAGATGTCTTTCAGAAAAAAAAAATCTCTGAGAGACAAGCTGTGAGTCTTTGTGTGAATAAACGTGTGTGTAATTGGTGGTGTTCTGGGGAACAGACGGCAGGTTTTATGGGCTGAATTTCGCTCCGCTTTAACTGCCTGTAATGAGCTCGACACACTGCCCTCCACCACTCAAAGAGCTTGTAGAAAACAGACAGAAAGATGCAGCGAGATCTGCAAATAGGTGCAGAAAGATGTGCAGAGGTCTGTGTGTTTTGCGTGTGTCTATGTGGCGCTGCGCAGCCCTGTGGTTTTGCGTGGGTGGAATTTGTTTTCCTTTTTTATTGCGAACTAAAATGTACGTGCTTAACAGAGTCAGCTTCAGGCTGCCTTCCTTCCCTTCAACTTCAGAGATGCTGTTTTTTTCTCTCCATAAAACATGCAGAGAATAAGTGTTGTATGTGTTTTGCAGTTGTTTTTGTGTGTGTATGCTGTGTTGAATTAAGTAGCTAACTAACTTTATATATTTTTTAATTCTTGTCGTAAATATATGAATTTTACACTAATCTTTCAAGCTGGTTACACTACACAAGAATTGTATTTGTAAATAGTAATTATTATTATTATTCTAAATATAAATATAGTCATTTTACTATAATACAAATATTTACACTTGAAATAATAATTAAGTGTATTATAATAATAATATTGTAATTATAAAAATATATTTTAGGTAATATTTTATAACTTTTATTTGAAGGTCTGTGCAATAAAAAAGTAAATAAACTAAATTTGTCTCTTTTTTCTTTCTTTTTTATGTTTCCGGACCTGTTTTCTGCCATTTCTAGGTAAGTGTCACACTTTGCATGAGGATGAGATGCATGAGGATGTGTGTTAGACCGAAGCAGGGGAGGATCTGGGTAAAATGGTTTTGCGGTAGCGTTCTTTTGCAGTGCATGAACACACAAACACACACACATACACACACACAGTCAGAAAGCGTAGTGAAAGTGGCTTCGAGACACACACCGCACTGAATGCTGGTTTACCACCCGACTCTGATGGCCTGAGCAGAAAGAGCAGCTAGCAGCGCACCTCTCTCTGGTTTTGGTTTCTGAATGCTTTGTGGGGAGAAAACCAAATCAGAAACATTTCTTGTAAAGAAAGTACATCCAAACTGATAGAGTCACTTTAGGAAAGTATGTTTTAAATGAATGCTCTGCTACCACTGCTATTCTTCCTTGTCATGTTGCTGTACATCTTTGCATTGGTAAACTTGTAAATATGTAGAACTGAAAAGGAAGTGAGTATCTTTGGGTTAACAGAATCACACAGCAGCTTTCTTGCTTTTAGAAATAAAATTTTTAAACTAAAAATGCAGGGCTAAAACATGAAAGAAGGAAAGAGAGAGGGAGAGGCAGAGATGGGGGAGTGATCGCACTACTAAGTGGACATCTGATAAGGCCACTCTTCCTTCAGCAAATCTATTTCCCCTTGAAAGTCTCCGGGCTTAATGTGTGGGGCTAAATCACGTTCATCATCATCATCATCATCATGTAGGCCATGAAGAGCCATACAACTTACATCCCATACGCCGGGTCATGAAGCCTATCATGAAGCAAATCTTTTCAAAGTTCACCCCCAATCTCCAAAATTTGGTTTAGATTTCCATTAAGTCGTTCAAACTCGTTTTCACCAAAGTCAAAACCCCTTCAAGATGAGACATTACATGCAAAAACAGAGAGTTTTAGGTTTGTTTATTCGGTCTAATGGATGGAAAACTTAAAAAAATGCACTTTAAAGTGTTTCTTTTGTCGCACGTCATAAATTTGTGTCAGTAGATTTCAATACAGAGGTTTCCATTTTATCGTGAAGCAAATCTTTCTAAAGTTCACCCCAACCTCCTAAATTTGGTTTAGATTTCCATCAAGCTGTTCAAACACATTTTCACTAAAGTCAAAACCCCTTCAAGATCAGACACTACACGCAAAAACACGATGCACTTGTCATTGTGGAGCGTTTGGACTTTTTGGTTTGTTTATTCAGTTTAATGGAAGAAAAACATTTTTAAAAATGCACTTTAAAGTGTTTCTTATGTTGCATGTCATACATTTTTATCAGCATAGGTTTCACTACCAAGGTTTATATTCTATCGTGAAGCAGATCTTTCTAAAGTTCACCCCCAACCTCCCAAATTTGGTTTAGATTTTCATCAAGTTGTTCAAACTAATTTTCACAAAAGTCAAAACACTTTATAATGAGACACTACATGCAAAAACAGAGAGATTGGGCTTTTTGGTTTGTTCATTCAGTCTAACGGATGGAAAACACACAAAAATGCACTTGAAAGTGTTTCTTTTGTCGCAAGTCATAAATTTGTGTTTCAATACCGAGCCATTAATCTCCACTTTAGCATCACTTACATACAGCATACTTTGTTTAATGAATCAAATGGGAAGGTAATTCATATTCATATCTCTTCTATTGTACCCTGCAGTGTTTTGTTTTAAAGTCGGTTCGAAATGGATGCTAAGATTATCCTTTCTACCTTATTGTGATGTACATCCAACTTTTGAAACGAGAACAACAAATGTAGGCCGGTGGAGGATTTTGTCATTTGGAAACCAATAAGATCGTTGAAGGATTGATGTTACTAAAAAAAAATGGAGGATGATTTGAATGTTTGTTCTTAGTTGTGGAGGATTAACCTTATACTGAAATAGCCGTCAGCACCTTCTGCTGTATAATGTTTTCAGTTGCCCGAAGATGACGAGAACAAGAAGCTAAATTTTACAGACAGAATCGTATCATATTAGATTTAAATAACTGCCTCCCGCGAAGGCAGATCAAAAAGGAGACACATACAGATAGCCCCGCCCTAAATGACTGAAAGCCCCGCCCTAAAGGTATTCCATGTGACCAGAAGTGAAGAAAAGTCGTTTTTGAGGGGGGAGGGAAGGTTATAGTATTTGATTAAAGATTTTGAGTGAAATTTTTTCTAAAGAATGCAGAGCACAGAACAAATATTGTGTATAAGACACAACTGTATACATATAAAAATAGTCTTCATGCGACTTTATTGCATTATTTTCCCCGAAATCTGCCATTTCCAACTTTCCATCACTGCTTCCGGGTGTGATACTTCAATATGTGCATTTACACAGTGTGATGGAATTATAACTACGACCACCTTCCCTCCATCCTTCTTCATCATCATTCAGCAAGTGTACAGCGGATTTGACTTCTCTTCTGATGGTGATGTGAGGAACGTCAAGAAATAAAAAGAGCTGACGGTAGTTTGCGGTGCTCGTGTGAGTGTGTGTGTGTGTGAAGGAGGCAGGCACACCCTTGTGGGTTTCTGTATCTCTCAGCTCTCATTAAAGTTTAATGGCTTCCTCTCCTGGCTGGCACGAGGCTCCACTTTTCACTCAGCGCGCATGCAGGAGAAAAGCCTGAAAGAGCGAGACGCGAGTGTGTGCATACAGAGCAGGTGGATCAGAGCGGAGGACAGGAAGGACTAATGCTGACGCGCTCATGCTGGCGTCTGGTGCGCAGAGAGAGAGCGACCCGTCGCTGATGACGCTCTTCACAGCTACGCTCACATCATTGACGGCATTCTATGCTTAGCGGAAGTGCTTTGACTTTTGCTGATTTGCTAATCTGTTATGTCTTGTTGAAGCTTCTTCATTTGTTCAGACATGATTGTGATGGCTTCGGTGGTGGTACTTATGGGAGATTTGGGGTTAAGTCTAGATCAGTTTTTGTTTGTCTTTTTCTTTCTATTTTATACTTACTCTCTGTAAAGTGAGGTAAAATGGATTATAAAAGGAAAAGAACAAAAGTGAAGTGCACAATCTGATGTGCTACAAAATAGATTTACCAAAAAGTAACTCAAAACTCTTCTCCTTATTGGTCGAAATAAGAAATAATTGATGCACCCAGGCAATTATGAACAATTTTATTTGATTAGGAATATTTTTTTATCAGGGATAATTTTATTAGGCAAGGCAAGGCAAACTTTATTCATAGAGCACAATTTTACACAACCGTAGTTGATCCAAAGTGCTTTACAATAAAATAAACTAGATAATAAAACAAAACAAAAAACTGGTATTAAAAATACAAAGAAGTATTAGTATTTCATTTTTTTTTTTACACTTTTAGGATTGGGAAGTTTTGCTCTATCCAAGTCTCAAAGTAAAATCCAATTATCATATAGAAACTTATACCAAAACTGAAAATAAAAATAAATTAAACAAAAATATATGATAATAATAACATTTATTATTATTATTATTATTATTATTAATAATAATAATAATAACACTTGTAAAAATGATGACGATAATGACTAATAATGATCACATTAATGTTTTAAAAACATCTAAAAGTAAAATAACTGCAAATATGAAAATAATTTCCTTTTCAAAAGCCTATCAAAAGTCAACAAACAAAAAAATCTAAAATATTAACAAAGTTTATTATTGTACATAAATATTCAATTAAATAAAACATTAAAAAAATATATCAAAAGTAGTTGAAACGTTGTTTACACCAGAGATGCCCAAAGATGGGCCCGCGGGCCAAAGTTGGCCCATTGTAAGTTTTGATTTGGTTCACCATCCCATTTTACAGGATAGTGAGAATGATGGAGAGGAATGAAGCGAATGCCTTTAACACAAAGATCGTCATTTCTAATTCGACATTTTTTGTTCGTACGAGGTCCCTTTCATTCTTTAATGTGTTAGTTTTATTGCTGAGGTACAAAAAAGCATACTGAAATAAAATAATTAAATCTTGCAAATGAATCTGATTTTTAAAAAATATAAATACTGTCATTCAACAGATGAATGATATGAAAAATACATCGGCGAGAAAGTCAATGCAAAAACTAATGTAATTCTGTTATAAATTATATTTATTTAGTTTTTACTGTAACACGTTCATTATAAAATGTGCATATTATTAAATAAATAAGGAATTTACCCCTGGCAACTATATTTACCTTCAGCCCACTAGCCTCAATCATGTTTAGTTTTGGGCACCCCTGGTTTACACCATTTACAATTGAGTTTGCTACAGCTATTTTTCTTAGCATGTTAATTTGGTATCAGATAAAGTGTTCAAACACTG
This sequence comes from Danio rerio, assembly GCF_052040795.2. Classification (NCBI taxonomy): domain Eukaryota; kingdom Metazoa; phylum Chordata; class Actinopteri; order Cypriniformes; family Danionidae; genus Danio; species Danio rerio. The sequence goes on along the minus strand of NC_141028.1, from coordinate 19,365,473 downwards.
AAACAGCAAACCTTTTTTTTTAGGAGAGAATAAAGTCTTTTTTTTTTTCTCATAAAGTCAGCCATGCTGCTCTGATTCCATCTTTATAGCCGAACTTTACAAGGCATTTGGCTTCTGTGATAGCGTCACCTGAAAGAGCCTCAGTTTTTCTAATTTCCTCTCCAGCCAGTGATTCTGTGTAGAGAGATAGAGAGGAAAGGGGGAAAACGCGCAGAAGAGGAGGGCAAGAAGAATGATTCTCTGTGTTTGTGGTGAGCAGCAGCCATAACTGGGCACAGAGAAAGTGAGCCTGTCATTTTAAGAGCCCGCAGTTACTCTGCAGAGAAGGAGGAGATGGAGCATCTGTAGTCTGAGCCTAAAGCCTTCTGGAGAGACTGATCAAACTACTGACTTTTTCACAGAGAGAGAGACTAGGAGAGAGGTAATGCTGGCTTTAGTCCGTGCCCTTTTTCTTACTGACCTTGCTTGCACAGAGAAAATCTGACGGAACAGAGAAGAGACAATTTTACATTGTTAGAAACGCTCTAGTTTGATGGACTATACACAGGAGATTAGGTGTGAAGCTTATATTGCTGATACACACACACACACACACACACACACACACTCAAAACTTTTTTTTTCTTGTTTAAATTACTTATTTAAAATGAACTCAAAACACAAAATGATTGAGATTTTTTTGGGACAGCCTAATTGTTTTATGTTCAATCCACTTAAATTTGTTTACTTAATCAATTTGTGTTGGGACAACATAAATGAATTGTGCAGGACCCTGCATTTGATTTTTTACAGTGTACAGTTGAAGGCAAAATGATTAATTCTTTTAAATTATTTGACTTTTTTTCAATATTTTGTCAAATATTTTTCAAGTGATGTTTAATTGAAAAAGGATTTTTCTTTTACATTTTCACAGTCTTTTTTTCTTTTGGATAAAGTCTTATTTTATTTACTTTTGGTTGGAATGAAATCAGTATTAAATAATAATAATATTGATTTTTTTATTAAAGAATAATAATATTATTAAAGAATAATTATATATATATAAAAAAATTAGCTACTGAGCAAAACGCTGTTATCAAATGACTTGCCTATCTGACCTAACCAAAGTCTATTGACCTTATTCTAAAATGCGGAAATGCGCCTGTTTTCGCGATTGTTTTAGAACTTGCAATTCAGTCGCCTATGGGAAAATTGACTAGGAATAATAAACAGCAAAAAACGGTCAAAATACTTGCTCTACAAACAAATGTTTGCATGACTATATAGACCAAGTAGCATAATATAATAAGGAAAGTATCAGTTTGCAACATCAAACAGCAAAACGAGCTGTTTTTAATGTGTAAAAATGAATGGAAGTGAATGAGACCGGAAGTTTCGAGCCAAAAAAAAGTTTGCGCCCGCTCGTCGGCGAAGAATCAGGTGAATATATACATCTTTTTTTTTTTAATTGTATCTAACAAAAAAATAAATAAATACAATAAATAAATAATAATAATAATGATAATATTATTATATGTGTATATATATATATATATATATATATATATATATATATATATATATATATATATATATATATATATATATATATATATATATATGAAAATATATACATTTTTAACATTCCTAATGTATTTTGTAAAATAAGGAGTCATTTTTCTTTTAAGAAATAATTATAATTTGATGACATTTTGAAACTTCTAGGGACATTTTATAAACCCACATACAAACATACTCACATCAGCCCTTGAAGACAATGTTAGGGCTTTAGGCTTAGTTTTAAAAGCATTGCAGTTTCTAACAGATCCTGGTTAACTTTTGCAAGCACTGTGCCGCAGTTCCCTGACTAAACAGCCTGCGTGAAGTGAGCTGTTGTGGAGTGAGTCTGAAGTGCGCAGTGGCTGTTGTGAGCACGAGTCCAATGAGAGAATTAGACCTGATTGCTCAGTGTTTATTCAGGGACTCCACAGAGAACCACTGTGTTGTCAAGAGCTGTTTTGTCATGCATGCATGCATACACACATACATGAATGTACACATACACACAACCATTTAGTCACACTGGCCCTGCTGGCTGCTAAACACATCTGATCGCTCGTACACCAGCTGAGCTGTTTTCATCTCATTTGAGCATGGCTTATTGCAGTTTAAACTGTACAAACATTTAATAAATAACAAAAACTTGTTCCTTTAGGTCCCCTTAAAACAAACAAACAATGTTGAAAGCTATTATTTAGCATATTTTTGTGAAAAAGCCTGATTTTAAGTGGTAGGTCATTTAAGCCTTGTAAATAGCCAGTGTTTTGATTGGTTAACGTAACTAATGTAAGCAACAGCATCAACGCTCACTCGCTATTGTATAATGTTGTATTGCATCAAGCTTAAAGTGTTAAGCGCAAAACTGTAATATTGCAAAAAAGACGTGCGAATAAAGCAGCGTTTCCAACTAGTCAAAGCGGACAAAATCCTGATTAACTGGTGCCAAATATTCACTGTAAAAATGGAATTTGCTGCAATGGGAGAAGGTGCATCAATCTTTTCCTAATTTAATAGATGTCTTGGGCGTCAGAAGATGATGTTGTCACGCAATGAACGCGTGGTGCCGTTTGAAGGTATGAGACGCAAAGCACAGATGCTTTTGACAGTTCTGGAGGTAATTAATAATATAATAACACTAATACTGAAATGGTTAGGGCGTTTTAGAAAGACCAAACCAACATTTCAGATGTTTTACAATGTGCTCAGCCTGCATGTTTGTCCATTTACACATATTTTTATCATCACATGATTTCTTATAACAATAATCATTTTAATGCACATACTGGAATTTGTTCGGTAAAAGTGTTTCCATCGTAGTTTATGCGCATTTTCAAAATTTATGCTCATCTTGGCGTTTCCATCAACCCATTTTTTATGCGCATTTTAGATATAAAAAATAGGTTGATGAAGAGGTAGTGACTCCAAATTCTCTCCCTCAGTTAATGGATTAATAAGAAACCAATATTGAATAGACTAATAAATATGTAAAAAAAAAAAAAAGAAAGAAAATGAAATAAACGATTTTAATTTTGAAGTATACATTATATTAAAATATATATTTTATATTGAAGAACCAAAATTGCTAATACTATAAATATATTAAAATTAAATCAAATGTAAATAAAATAAAAAGTACACATTTCTTAGCTAAAAACTATTAATGTGAACATTTTAAATATAAAACAAATTCCTTATTCAGAATAGTAATAAATAATAAAAAGAAATGTGGAAAAGGTGTTGGCCTGGCAATTAACTGAAGAAAAAAATATTTATTTAATTAAAAGTAAAATACAAAATGTAAGTAGAAACTAATATGGCAACTAAAACTGATTTTTAAAAATAGAAATAAAGAATACAATAATGCCAATAATAATTAAAAATAAATGCTCGTAAATAAATATTAACAGCAATTAAAAGGCAAAACATATTTGAAGAACTAATATTTACAATATTAAAACCAGAATTTATGTTCACTTTTAGGTTCACTTATAATGTTGCTAAAGTAAAGAAATTAATTAATTAATAAAAACTTCTTTTCCATTATTTCGTAAAAAGGCCCTATTTTAAGGGCTGGGTCCTTGAAAGCAATCTACAAATCCAATGTTTTAATTGGCTGATACAATTAAATAAGAAACAACATCAAAACCTGCTAGCTATTCCATATTGTATTGCAATACAATGCTTTATTAAGCTTTATTTGTAAGGAGGAGGGCGTTTTGAGCATTGACACTTGCTGGAGGTTTTCATTGAAATAAATCAAAGGATGAAGGCAAATTAGATTTCTCATATCACAACCCCTTTGGCAAGTTTTTGAGCTTGATAAAAACACATGATGTACAGTACACGTGCTGTAGGAGACACACAGTAACTGGTGCGCTTGTTTGAGGCATGTGCAGTATGAAGGCATGTGGAGCGTAAAGGGCAGAAAAGTCTGGCATTACCCACAATCCCCCACAGCCTGCACTCACCCCCACCTAAGCGCCACCTGCTCATCTGTCTGTCCTCACACTACAGTCAGAGAGAGAGCAGAGCCCCCCCACCACACACACACACACACACACACACACACACACACACACACTCTCTTGTCCTCCTCCTCAGCAGTCACAACACACGGTGACCCCTGCACTTCCCCTGGCATCAGGACACACACACACACACACACACACACACATACACGCAGCCAAATGCACATTTATTAAGTACTGCATTCATTGAGTATTAAATATTACAAATACATCATTGTTACAAATCAACCAATCAATTTGTCCCTTCGGTTAATCTCATTCCTTGATAAGACACTTGCAATAATACAAAAATATGATAAATATGTCATTTTAAGACTATTATTATTATAGTTAGTTTACAGTATTATAATTTTCATATATAATTTTAAACAAGTTTAACATACATATAGTTGATCATTTTTGATCACTCAACTTGGAAATCAGATATAAGAAATATAATAAAGATATCTACTCACCGGCCACTTTATTAGGTACACCTTACTAGTACCGGGTTTTGGTCGATATTGGCATGACAGTTGCTGCAGATTTGTCAGCTGCACATCCATGATACAAAACTTCTGTTCCACCACATTTGAGTAAAGTGAACTCATTGTCATTGCATCAACAAGGCATTTGTGCCCACAGAACCGCCGCTCACTGGATATTCTCTCTTTTTCAGACCATTCTCTGTAAACCCTAGAGATGGTTGTGCGTGAAAATCCTAGTAGATCAGCAGTTTCTGAAATACTCAAACCAGCCCGTCTGGCACCAACAACCATGCCACATTCAAAGTCACTTAAATCATCTTTCTTCCCCATTCTGATGCTCAGTTTGAATGGCAGCAGATCGTCTTGACCATGTCTACATGCCTAAATGCCTTGAGTTGCAGCGATGTGATTGGCTGATTCGAAATTTGCATAATCGAGCAGTTGGACAGGTGTACCAAATAAAGTGGCCGGTGAGTGTATACTGAATATGTGTAATATGCATTTTAAGTTATTGCAGAGAAAAAAAAAGTTTTATTTAATGGTAAACTGCTAGTATGGATCAGGTCTTTATCCAATCTGTAAGCTGTTTCTCCTCTCCATGTGACTTTTCACAGCATCAAAGAAACACAGTGACCAAACATCAGTTTGAACTGAGGTCCCATTAAATTGAAATGCTATTTACCAACAGAAAACTTGTATAAAAAAAAAAAAGTTAAATAAAAAGGCAAGAAGCGTCCCTGTTAAAGAGTGAAGAAGCCATCAGGAAAGCTTTACAGGCTCTTATCCTTTCACATCCTACTTTAAACAGGAAACGACTCAGACAAAATGTCTTGATGTTGCTCTCGCTGCCATATTGGGTGTTGATGTATGTTTCCCCTTTTCTGCTGATCCCAGGCCAGTTTTTTTCCCCTCAGAAGAAAGTTATAAGTGAATGAACGTTAAAATAAAAACAGGACAAAGTGTGAAAGAAATGTGGAACAAAATGATGTTACAAAGAGTAAAAGAAATGAACTACTTATCACTATACATCCTCAGCTGATTGATTTCATTAAAAATGGCAAACATTTTTACATATGCGAATGAGATTATATTTACATTTCACAGCACAATAGAAGGTCAAACAAAATCGGAATGTCGTGGAGCTCCACCTTCCTTGATGTGCTTTGTATTCCTGCAGTTCATAGGCAGACAGGAGTAAAACATCCAACTCAACAAATTAGCAACATAAATACTCTGCAGGGTCGAGTAGCAGTGCTGGTACAGTCAGATGTATTCACACCTGCACTATAACTCGCAGAAAGACTTAGAAGCATAACCGCAGCGTGCCACTTCTGATGAAGTTCTAAACATTGTATCATTTGGTGTCTGTCCACGGCAAATATAGAGCAATGTCACATGCTGCGGTGGTGCTGAAAAGGCTGTTTGCTAGATGTTTATGAAACTGTTCTTATCTCTCAGTCATCATCGTTGTTGTGTTTAGCAGTACGCAAACTGCACGACACATTTAAACCTCGCCTACTGCTTCTGGGGGGTGGAGGGGGTGTCGGAAGTTTTGGAAACAGTACACCGCCACTCGGCCTTTTCAAACTTAAATTTACCCTTAAAGAAAGTACAAAAAAGATCTTAGTTTGAAGAATACAGGGGGCCTTTAGAGTCAAAGTATGTGTACCTTTTTTAGCAGAATCGGTTTTATTGCTAAGTGGGCTTTACACACAAGGAATTTGTTTTGGCTACAGAAGCTTCCAGTATACATAAAGTGACAAGTGACAACACGAAAAATAATATAAGAAAATATGACAAACATTAAACAGAGATGCAGTTACACAAAAACTTTGCATGTTGAATTGTATGTACAGATTTGTTATATGGTGCTGTGTACAAATGCGTATGAGAAGGTATTGCATTGTATATTGTTATAAGGTGCTGTGTATAAGTGCGAATCAGTTAATAGTCCTGAAAATACAGCCAGAATAAAAGCCTTTTCGCAATATTTTAGACCTAAATATTGTAATCAGGCAAATTATGTAAAAAAAAAAAAAATAATAATAATAATGACTTTTTCTGTATGTAAGCGCTGATAAAGTGGAGATTTTTAGCTCAGTGGAGACAAAACCAAAAAATCATTTAGAGAAAATTTTCTTTACTGTAATTGAAATCTTAGAGTAATCAAAAACGGATACAAACTGATAAACATTGCATGAATTCAATGCTTTGTTTCCGTTGAGGCCTTGGTCACGCTTTTATCAGCAGCAGGGTGGATTACTGTAATGGACTCCTCATTGACCTTCCCAAAAAGACAGTCAGGCAGTTGCAACTCATCCAGAACGCTGCTGCCAGGATTCTTACCAGAATCAGGAAATCAGATCACATCACACCTATCCTCAAATCTTTACACTGGCCCCCAGTTACATTCAGAATGGATTTTAAAGTATTACTATGAATCACCAAATGGCCTAGGAACTCAATACATTTCTGATATGCTCACTGAGTACAAACCTAACAGATCACTCAGACCTTTAGGATCAAATAAATGAGAAATTCCAAGAGTTCATTCAATGCAGGGTGAATCAGCCTTCAGCTACTGCACACCCCCTGCTGCTGGAATCAGCTTTCAGAAATGATCAGATGTGCTCCAACATTAGGCACATTCAAATCAAGGCTGAAAACACATCTGTTTAGCTGTGCCTTTACTGAATGAGCACTGTGCTATGAATGACAGATCACTCTCATGTTTTTCTTTTCTTTTTCATTCCTTTAAAACCTGTTTAACACATTCTAATCTGTTTTTAATCATTTTTAATTATTTTATTTGTTTTATTTTCTTGTTTCCTTTATTCTTGTTTATGTAAAGCACTTCGAATTACCATTGTGTATGAAATGTGCTAAATAAATAAAATTGCCTTTCCTTGATGAAGTGCGACTAAAGAAACACTTAAAAGTGCACTGTAAAAATTGGGTTCAACACAATGTTATCCCAACACAAACTGATTAAGTTAACTTAATCATTTTTTCAAATGTAAGTGGATGGAACAAAAAACAGTTAAGTTGCCCCCCACCCCAAAAGCACAAGAGTTGTGTTGTTTTTTCAACTCATTTTAAATAAGTAGTTTAAACATGCAACAAAAGTAGTTTTTTTTTATGTGTATTTTGTACGTTTACTTTACATTCGACTGATAAAAAGGCACTTCATTAAAAGCCAAAAGACCTAAAATCTAAAAACTGACAGATCCAATGTTAAACAAAATGTTATTGTAATGTCTGGCCTTAAAAACTGCGAGCTCCAGCGTGAGTGCAGGCGTCTCTGGGAGCAGATGCGAAAGAATGAGCTCATTGTTTATGGTTGAAACCTGGTGCAAATGTTGGTCTAAAACGCTCCCAGCTGCCCGACTGCTGTTGGCTGAGCGTCTGGCAGGAGAGATGGAGGAGTGTGGCATGAGGGCGCAGGCGGTGTTCATGTAGGCCACTGCTCATCTGTTTGCTTTTGTTGGGTCAGTCAGACTGCAGGCTTTTGTTCACACCGTGCATCGCTCACATCTGGCTTTCAAATCCGATCATGTTGTAAATGATGATGTTTGTTCGGTATGCTCACTTTATGTCAACATAGGGGACTAATTATCAGGGAAATTGGTTTCTGCTTTTTAATTGAATGATTTACATTGAAAATCAGGTTTTACTTGAACAGGGTTTTCACTTTTTTTTGTACTTTAGATTTGCTAATTGATGTATTTATTTTTGTTAGCATTTGTTCCTATTTTATATGAGCTTTTAGTTTTCAGTTATCAAATTTGTTTTAATTAATTTACTTTCATTTCAATTTTAGATTTGGTCATTTTAGTGTATAATCTTAAACGTTTATTTTAGTTAGTTTGTTTTATTACTTTGAATTAAAATAAAAGCCTTTTTTTATATTTTATTTTGCACACTTTAAAAGAATTTTTATTTTGTTTTTTATTTATATATTTTATTTTTTACATTTTTGTCTTGATTTCAGTTTGTTTTTGTGATTTTTATTTTGTGATTTTATTATATAAAAAATCTTTTTCAGTTTTAGATTGTCGTTTTAGTGCATAAAAAAAGCATTATTCTTGTTAGTCTTTTATTATTTTTAAATAAAATGAAAGCTTTTATTTTTATATTTTATTTAAACTTTTATTAATTTTATCCTAATTTTATTTATGTAAAATTTTTTGGTGATTTCAGTTTTGTGATTTTGTCAGTTTATTATTTTACATTTTTGTATAAAAATAACTAGATTTTTTTTTAGATTTTGTTATTTGGTGCATAAACTTACAAATTTATTATAGTTAGCTTTTTATTATTTTGAATAAAGAAATATCTTTTATTTTTATTTATATTTTCATTTTATTTTGCATATTTCTGCTTGATTTTTATCTTGTTATAATTTCTCCACTTTATAAAATAACTATATTTTTATGTCAGTATTGCATTTAATTGCTTTGATTTAAAGTCATTTTAATTTATTTTAGTTAAACCACAAGCACTCTTTTATTTGGAGGTTTTCAAACAACAAAACAGTTTGAGTCAGAAAATATTCACAAAGCCACATGATGGTCTGTGTCTGTGTGCTGAAGACAAAGGCTCTGTGGTAACTGGATGAGCCTGTGCACACTCAAGTGTTACCAAAACACACACCACACAGACCAAAACATCCTGTCCAACTAGCTCGCTAGAATGCAGCCCTGCAGGTGCAAATGCATACATTTGAATGCTTTAAATCGCAAAGTGTCAATGACAAAAGACAGGTGAGAGTAGTATGTAAGCTTTAGTTATAAAACTACAAGTACCAAAGCCTTTATAGAGTCTGTTCGCTTCACTCTGGATCAAAATGAGAACAGATTATACATTTAAATTTATCCATGTTTAAATCTGAAAATGTTAAAGATCTGCTGGTCAAGGTTAATCAGAATCAGAATCTTTATTGTCATTGTACAAAATACAATGAATTTTACATTTGCCCTTTCCTTCAGTGCAGTACTAATTGTCTAAAACAACAACAACAATAATAACAAGAGATTTTGCAACAATATTATACAAGGAGCATTTCAGAGCTATACATAGACCAAAAACACTTTTTCAAGGTGACATCTAAACAGCAAAGTCCTTTCCATTTAGGGCTTTATTGTATTATTTTCTTTTCTTCAACCTCCCACCTCTCCTGCTTCTTTCCCCCGTCTCTTTTCCTGGTGTGGAAAACACACTCGTCCATCGGCGAGCCAAAACCCAGTCGATGAGAACAGCAGGAAACACGGCCCTCTCCCCGCACCACTGTCCCATCAGAGGAAGGAGAAACCGAGGCTCTGAGAACGTCCCACAGTAAAGGAGACAGGGGAACCTTGGGGAGGGCAGTGTCAATGGAAAATCCTGCCTCTTGCCAACTCACACTGGTACATCCTACTCCTCTCTCTCTCTCTCTCTCTCTCTCCGTCTCTGGCTTCTTCGGCTAGTTTCTCACTCAGGATTTTACTGAGCACAAACTGCATCACAGGCTGGGGGAATATAAAAGCGGAAGCCGCAGCCAAGCCAAGGAACGCACTCTTGAGTCAATGTGGAAAATTATGCAAAGCCTCTTTATTCCCCCCGCCCCCCAACCAAATGCTTTCCTTATGCGCGATTGTGAATGGAAGTTTATATTGCAGTAAGCATTTCTTTCATTGAAAAGTTGGGATCGTGTCGCTGCGAGAAGCACTTCTGAATCGGAATGAATGGGGGGGATTGTGGCTACATTAATGATGTGGCATTTTCATCAGTCACGTGTTCTTGTTGTGATTATGCGAATTGGTGTTGGTTCGTTTTTGCATTGAGCCTCTGGATAATAGAATTTCGTGATAAATCTTGAAGGATTAAGGATGGTTTACAGCAGATCACTTTAATGATAACTATCGGCATCCAGATTAGCACAATAAAGCAAAGCAAAGGCTGTAGTTTTGTGGTCTGGAGCCTTAAATGTTTGAGCTGTTTGATTTGAATGGATTGTGATTGTCTTTCAATGTTTTTATTGTTCATGTTTTGAAAGGTTCCAATAGTAGGGTTTCAGCTATTGTAATAGTTGTGGTGAATACTAAAATGAATTTTGAGGGCTGCACAATATATTGTTTCCGCATCGATATCGCAATATAATCATTTGCAATAGTCACATCGCAGGATATGCAATGTTGATAAATAATGTTACGATAGCTGTTATAACAACAAGTTATGATTGAATCGCCTCTTGTTAAAGATGTGAAATAGTTTGACAACAAGCAGGAAATGTTCATGGGCCAGTCACATCACCACGTTGAAATGGTCTATAATGATTTAAAAAACATTCAGGTATAAGCATTTGTACCGTTTGTGACCTCAGCTGGATTAATTTTATTAAATTATTTTTATTTTTATCAGTCAGTTATTATTCGTGAATACTGTTATACGCGGGAAACGATTAAACACTTTATTTCAATTATGTCTTTTTCTTGATTATATTTATAGATTGTTATGTGTGAAAATACACATGCAAATGCAGAAATGCACTACAAGTAGCACAGACCACAATGAAAACGTGCCATGGAACCTTAAAAGGTTTGTTGACTGTTTATTAAAGTTTTAATTATTCATTCAATTGAGGTCGATCATTCTATGGATCATTCCCCTACACACAGTTTTATTAATCACTGCTTCTTTGAGTTTGCCCATGCTCATATTGGTATAAGATTTGACAGTATCAAGCCAACGAGTTCTTGGGCGGCCTTTTCTCCTACTTCCACTGACCATGACTGGTTTCTCGAGTGAATTGCTATGCATGACAAGACCAAAATAGGATAACTTCTGTTTGGTAATCTTGGCTTCCAGCGAGGTCTTTGGCTTAATGCACCCTAGGACTTCTTTATTGGCGATTCTCACTGTCCATGGGCTGCAGTGCTTATATCCTTACTTTACTATTAGATTATACGGAGATGTAAATAGTAAACATTAATTCATCAATCTCTAATTAAACATGTGCATGAAAACACTCACAACACATGCAAATACAGAATCGCACTGCAAGTAGCACAGACCACAAGGAAAATGTGTCTGGGAATCTCAAAAGGTTCATAGACTGTTTATTTGGTTTTCAATTATCCGTTCAATTGAGGTCGATTTTCAGTCATTGTATGGATCATTCCCCTCCACACAGTTCTATTAATCGCTACGCATGTTTGCTCATGTTGGTTTCAGATTTGACAGCATCGAACCAAGTTCTTCCTCCTAGTCCCACTGATCATGACTGCCGTCTCGAGTGAATTGCTACACAGGTCTTTGGCTTGATGCACCCTAGGACTTCTTTATTGGTGATTCTTGCTGTCCACAGGATGCGCAACAGTCTTCTCCAGCACCACAACTCGGAGGCGTCAACCTTGATCGTCCATGTCTCACAGCCATAGGTTGCTATAAGGAAGATGGACGCGTTGACTAGCCTTGCTTTAGTTGCAGTGCTGATATCCTTACATTTCTCATTAGATGTTATGGAGATGCAAATAGTAAACATTAATTCATCAATCTCTGACTAAACATGTGCATGAAACACTCTCAACACAAGCAAATACAGACAATGAAAATGTGCCCCCCAAAATTTTATAGATTGTTTATTAGATTTGATGGATTTGCACTTCCAGTGCAGAATCATCCCAATTGATCTAACATTATACATTCTTTCCAAATACAGAAATGAAGTCATATGATGAAATTGTATTCATATCATAATATTTCGCATAATAAAAAACTATCGCAATGTTAGAATTTTTCAATATTGTGCAACCCTATTTTGAACGAAAATTGTATTCATTGACATAATAGTTATTATTCTTGGTGTGAACATGCGAAAACTTTTTGGAGCCTATATACAAAAGATTAGGACATTAGTTTCACTGCTTTTTAGACTCTTTTATGCAAGCATTAAGCTTTGAAGAGTGCACTACATATGTTCCTCTGTCTTCCTTTTATTTAAACACGTTCAAATATCAAAACCACAGATAAAACAAGCTGGCACAGAGCACGATATGTAGCAACACTCTTTGCGAAATGCTGTTTTGTAAGGTAGCAGTGAACTTGTACACGAAATCTGTCACGCACACTCGCAAATCTCTTAGCATGTGGAAGTTAATATGAAGAAGCCAGTTAGTCAATTGGCTCTATTGGTATTTTTAAGCTGCTTAACAGAGCGTGACCTTTCACCTTGAAGTCTATGGTTTGAACTGAGCCACAAACAGCACGCACTGGAAATAAAAGATAGATAAATCCCCTTTACTTTGCCATTGAAAGACTTCCACCATCAATTGGGTCCATCAAAATCCAGGAAGAACAACGTGTTTCATTGGGAAAGCCTCTGGAAGCGTGGTACCTCTAGACATCGGTCGTCTTTTCCATCTGCGGGCTAAACGCTTATGTAACCAAGACAAATATCCATTTTTGTGGGATTTTGTCATTTAAGTGGGTTTGAATCAGAAAGGCCAGTTTTTCCGGTTGAATGCGCGCTCCAAATTGTGTTAGCATTCAGGAAGGTTAACCGCAGCGCTCAAACTGAATTTACACCCTCGCGTGGCGTCAATGATTTCATCTTTTATATTCCTTATATTTCTCGCTCGCGCTCTCATTTTATGCGCAACCTCATCACACAAATATTAACGATCCCCAGGAGTTTAGGAATGACGTCTGTGTTCGGAACTGTATCCTTCAGAACTGGCTGAGCTGAAGGAGAGCGAAAGACAGGGAGAGGAATAACAGGACTGGATGATAGATTTGATTTGGTTCTGTTTGTAGAGCTGGAGTTTGGCTTAGGCAGACTGTTTTGTCGGTTTCCATGGAGAAAAACACTCGCTCTGCCAGACGCTGGAGAGTACAAGAGCGAAAGAAGGAAACAGAGAGAGAGAGAAGGGGAGCGAAAGAAAGCGCAAGTCGGAAAAAAAAGGACGAAAGCCCATCCAAGAATTTGTAGGGTGTGGAGATGGACAACGTATCTCGCAGTGCTGAATGATGAATAACGTGCAGGCGCAGGGTCTCGCGTATATTCTTTTTCACAACGGCCCCCCTAAAATGTGCTAATATGAAATGTTAATGAAACAAGATGAAAGGCCAGGAAAGCTTCTTTTCCTTTTCTCCCCTCCGCCGCTTCTCTCGTGATGCATATGCTCTGCGCATGACATGCTATCTGTCTCTTTTATGAGGTGAGTTACAACTCGCTCCTGTCTGTCTTCATGAATGAGGGATGAGAGCCATTAGCAGAGGGAGAAAAGGAGAGATGGAGCTCCGAGAGGGATGATTGATGCTTCGAGTTATTCGACAGATTGAACTGAGGCAAAGGTCAACTTTTAAAGAGAGCAAGGCTCTAGAACCCAAGGCACTTTCATAATTACTGTGTGTTTTAGTGTGTGAGAGTGTGTGTGCGTGTGTGTGGGTGAGGAAATTAGTTTTAGTGTAGGTTTTTAATTTAAGGGGGATTTGGGAGGGTGGATGTGAACATTTGGGCATGTTTTGGATGGTAAAGCTTTTATGTATGCTATTTTCACAAACAATTCAACTCATAAAAACTAGCATTTATTTGGAGTGAAGGTCTAATGATTTACCTTTTGTTTAGACACAATTTTACTACAAATACCACAGTTAAATTAGGATTTGTATAGCAAAATCATGGTTAAATTGTGGTTAATTACATGGTTTTAACTTTCTTAATGGAATGTCAATGTTTTATTTAACATTTTCTTTTGGTAAATGACAGTAAAGTTCAAGAGGCTTGAGACAGATGTTTTAATAATTTCCTTGATTTTGGGGACTCTGGTTGACATTTTAAGATGCAAATCAAGTTCGCAATCAATCAATTAAAGGCTTTATCTTGAACCGATTAATTTCTGTGATTCAGTATAAATTAGTTTAAAGGGCCACGAATCCCTCCCTCCTTTCAGCAGATTGTTCTTACACCTATAGTTTGAAAAAGTAAGGAAAAGTGGATGAGTCCAGCTTTGTTTAGGTGGAAGGGTTTGCATGAAAAGGGGAGTTTTATTACATGCACTAAAGCTGATTTTAACACCAGCAACACAAACACAGAAGCAGGGGAGATAGATAGTGATTTAGCATTTACAGAGGATCTGAGAACTGGGTGGAAGTGATGGATTTTCAGTTCAGAATATTGTAGTGATAAATTTAGTTACTAAATCATTTTGACTAAGGTATGTCTTCAAAAAACTGAGAGAGTACTGCTGACGATACTAACTTTACCGTTTGAGTAGACAAAAAACAAAGAACAGTGATCACACACTTACCAAATTTGTAGAGACAGGACAATCAACAACAACTGGAACAGCTCTCATTGTGGGAAAATGGAAACAAAACCTTTGATTTATAAACACAACACTGACGACCCATGTCCCCAAACAATTCTTCTACTACTTGTTTGAATTACGATTGACAAAAAAAGTGGAGTCTCTCTGAACACTGTAACAAGTAAAAGGAGTCTTTGAAGCTATATCATGGTTATTCATGAAGTTGCATCTCGTTTAAAAAGAGGGCTGATTGGTTCTTTCTTATGAATTAATGCTGGAAGCTCAAAGACGTCAACCATGTACCGGCTGGAACAGACAGCCAATCTTCACGCTGGAATTTACTTAATGATCTCATCGCTGTGATGCAGCTTCGAATTTTTAATTTTAAACTGGAAGAACTAATTTGCTTTTAATAACGTGAAAACAGCTAATTTTCAATTTTAGTGAAATAAATGTGTCCTAATAGTGTTTTTAGAAACGTGGAACACATATATGACAGTCAACATCTCAAATCTGCGTGTTTCGTGACCCTTTAATGAATTGGCTAGGTGACAAGTGAAGCATTAAAATCCAGTTACATGAATCATTTATAATGTTTATTTCTAATAACTGATTCAACGATTCATTTGTGTCATTACTTAAATAGTTTTCATGGTAGTTTTTATTATTTTAAATGCTTTATAAAAGAATGTATGTAGATAGGGTAGAATATTGATGTTAAATATTATGCATTTTCAATTTGGTGCATTCATAAAAACTAATTTTCAACTGTTTCACAAAAAAAAAATTAATAATAAAATCCTATGTGAATGAAAACCACAATTTCAGAACAAGGAATTTCAAGAAAGACTTTTTTTAAGCTACATATTGCAAGGTTGTAGTAGGTGGGAGGGTTCGGATTGGTGATTTTGTATGGGTGTCTTTCTTCTTTCCCAGTCACAGTCTTAAGCTTTCGTTCTGCCTCACTGAAGACTTTCGAAAGGCAGATTTACATTAAACAAATACGCAGACACGCAGATGTACAGTTGGACACGCCTCGGTACTTCAGAGAAACCGAGAAAGAAAGAAAGGCCTGTCCCTTTCTTCTTCTGCTTGGGTTTGTGAGCGAGGGAAAGGAATTTCCAGCTTCGTGTCTGTACGTGCACGTCAGCTATCAGATTATCGTCTCAGGGTTCAGGTGTGCTCAGGTATGCAGCAGCTCTGCATAGGACTTGAGCAATGCCAACACCATCATGCCCACTTTTAGAGGCAGGTGCACGCAAACAAACACACAGCAGACAAGCTCGCACACATCCACCGGGCTGGCACTCCCTTTAACTACACTGCTGGAGCAAACAGGGCACAAATCTCTTGACACACAGACATAAGCACACGCTGATGGCCGCTCTTTGCTTGGTGCTGTGTCTGGCATTGCTATAGCAACGTCAGCGGCACACTAGAGCTGGCAGGGTTGTGTTTGCTTGGATGCATGGGAGAATTGCTCTCGTTTGGACCCTTATGTTTTGGTCAGTGGATTAAGATCACATTTTGGATAGCGCTGCCATTTTTGGCTTTGCCTCCAAGTTTCGTCTAGGGGATGTTTGTGTGTGCGGGATAGTTTAGTCTGCAAAAGAGGTATGGGAAATCTCTTCTGGAGATCAGCGAAGAGCCTTTGTTCTGTTTCTAAAGAAAGATCTCTGAATGTAGGTTACAGTCACTATGAGATCTGTTTTTTAATGATATATTTTTTAAATATTTGTATTTATTGTCAATTATTTGTTCGTGCACATCGCTGTTGCACTATTCCACTATTGCAAACAGTGTTGGGTAAGTTACTTTAAAAAGTAATAGATTACAAATTACTGGAGACAACTGGAAAATTGTAATCTGATTACATTACTAATTACTTCATGTTAAAAGTAATCAGATTACTAATTACTTAACTTTAAAGTTACTTATAAAACATAATATATGCCTATAAAAATACAAAATAAAATAAACTGCGGCTCTCTCAGTAATTTAATATTTACTGAAAAACATTACAATGAATTAATCACAGCAGCTGCTTGACATATTGAATTGACTTCTATAAAGACCTAAAGGGTTTGCCTAAACCCTTGTTCCAAATCTGTTTTTTTTTTTTACACAAAAGAAGACATTTAGAAGAAAACTGGACATGTTTGTCTGAGGTAATTAGAAGCTGACTGGTCAGTTCTTGTTGCATGACTTGTGTTTTTCAAATGGTGTGCCTGGAAAATGAGAGCGCACGCAATATGCACTCTGAATATTTGTACACAAGCTGCACGCCTCTATTGGAAATAATGAAATTGCATGTGCAAAAGACACAATACGTAAACGGCCCTATAATCAGCTACACTTCGCTTCACATTCAAGAGATACCTTCACCAATCCTGCACAAAAATTCAATTCAGCCTGTTTAGGCTGAGTTGGGCCACTGTATTTTTGGGCGCTGGTGTCCTCCTTGCTGACGATTATTGTCATAGAATGCTCTCTGTTCAAGTGCTTGAACAAGTTTCTGATCGAGTTATAAAAGCAGTGTAAAGTTCTTAAGAGACTTGTTTTAGCCTCAATGAAATCAAAATAAAGTCTGTACTTCCACTTGAAGAATCGAACTCTCGTCAGCAATCATTTCAGCTCGCATTATCCAGTAATTTAAAAAGTGCATGCTTATAAACTGATTTGCAATACAAATATAGCATTTTTTTGTCTAAAAACTATATTTGTAACGCAGGTAAGGCAATTACATTGACTTTAGTAACTGTAATCAAATGACACATATTTAAAATGTAATTCGTTACATTACTGTGTTCCCCAAAATGTAGTTAGAATACAACAATGCCTGACTGTTGTGTTACACCCAACTCTTATTGCAAATCACATGAAATCGCAGCAGAAGGAAAACAATCAAGTTTTGTCCTACATTTATTCTCGTTTCACTTGAATGTACATCACAATAATTAAAAATGGACACATTTTATTGCATGCTATCTCTTTTAAACAGTTTATTAATAATTATTTTAGGGGTTTTTCCACCTTTAATTTGGATAGGACAGTGAAGGTTACAGACAGGAAAGTATTGGGAGCAAATAGAAGGGAAGCGTCGGCAAAGGATTTTGAGCCGGGAATCAAAGTCTGGTCGCTGTGAGCACCATTGTGCTATATAGGCACACTAAACCACTAAGCTATTGGTGCCAACTTTAAAACATTTTTTATAAAATCTCCCCTCTCTAATATTGTGTTGACATTAAAATACTTCCAAAAATCACAGCCAATCAGAACAGGTTAATGATTAATAACTATTTATGTAGAGCAGTTCAATGAAATCTGAGAGTGGGCGGGGCTAGAGTAGCACAGTGTGAAAAAAACATCTTGTTTATACAATTCTAAAAATCACAGCCAATCAGCACCGGCTGATGATTAATAAACATTAATGCAGAGAGGTAGATTGGACCAATGTGATTTCACGGTGGACGGAGCTGCAACACATCCTATCACAAAACATCTAAATTAACACAAAAATCTTGTTGCTTGTCAAATTTGTATAGTTGAGGCTATGTATTGGTGTAAATAGAATTTCTCAATCAGCGTAATGTAAATCAAATATGTTTAAGTGCTCTTTATCTCGCTCTTTTGAGTCCTCTATTGGAATTTTTACATAGTAATTCATACAACTTCAAGCAAACGATGCGATAAAAGATCACTATGCTTTTAAGCAGACTCCTTCAGCGTTTTGAGGAATGTGAGTGTGGATGGAGTGAATGAATAACTGAAATGTGTTTTCTGATAGGGGTGAGGACGAGGTCAGCGCTTCCTTATTTTCTGCCGTTATAATGTCAGACAGACTTTCCTGCATTGAAACATTCTTCAGCAAAATTGCTCTTTTTGCCACCACTATTGGCACACACACCCAAATACACACGCACACACTGAGGAAACAGTCATCTTCCTGTCTGCACACTAAAGGGTTAGCAAGAAACGTGTGTCTTTAGGATCGGGGCACTCTGGCAGGTTTAATTGACCTGCTCTGGGTTTGTTCTAGGCATCGTTTTACCAGGTCAGACTCGGTGTGAAACCAGTAGACTCGAAATGAAGTGTGTGATCGTGAGTAATCATTACCACACTCTTAACCATCAAGTGTGAACGCATCAGTTGATTGTTGTTGTTCCAGTCATAAAAACCTACCAAACCTGAACCATAATGACAACTTTCTGCTCTCTAAAAAGGACTGCACTTTGGGACTTTGCCTTCATTAAACATATATTGAATGTCAGCGTTAGACGTGAGGTTAAACAGAGCCACCCAGACCGAGATATTTTTTTTCTTTCTCTTTTTCTTTCTCTCTTTCAGTCTGTCTGAACATGTTTGCAGTAAATTGTCTCTCCCCTCCGGCAGTCACATAAAACCAATCCTTTTTAATTAAGACCAACTCCAGTGAGAAAAGTGCCAAGCTTTTTTCCCCTTTCCTATTTTTTTCTCTCTCTTTTTTTTCAACCACAACATCCTGTCTTTTTACTCTTTCTCTCCTCCTCCTCCTCCTCCTGCTGTTATTTCTTCAACACCTCCCCTCATCAAGCAGAGCATTAGTGTCTGTCTCTCACCCTTCATGTTTGTTTTGATACAGAGCAGATGGATTTAGGATTTTCTGCGACCCCCGGACCACTCAGTGCTTGTTTTTTCTTTACATCTATTGCTTTATTCCTCCTCCTCCACTGCATTTCTTTTTGTTTCAGCCAAGTCGTCAAACTGTGAGTGTAGATTTGGGGAAGAGCTGTAACAACATTATAGAACAGAATATTTCACAGCTGGGAGTGGAAAAAATACCACATTTGTATTTGTAAAAACATTGTACTGATGAATATTATCTCGCTACAGTTATTGTTCAAATGACTTTAATGTTTTTGCATTTGCTGTCTACAATGAAATAATGTTTTATAAGATCCTGGTATTGATTTTAGAATGGTCCCTACCTTATATCTAAACCTATATTTCAGATTATTATTTTATTTAATTTTATGCAGCTGTCTACAATAGATTTTATTACATTTTTTGTTTTATTTTATTATATTTTGTTTTATTTGATTTTTATTTCATTTTATTTTTTAAATTGTATGTTATGTTATTTTGTTTTGATTTGTTTTATTTTTATTTTATTTGTATTTAATTTAATTTAATTATTTTAGTGTGCTACTTTGTTTTATTTTATTGTATTGTAATTTTGTTTTGTTTTATTTATTTTTGCTTTATTATTTTATTTTATTTGTTTTTATTTTGTTTTATTTTATTTTATTATGTTTTGTTTTATTTATTTTATTTAGTTTTTTTTCATTTTATTTTATTTGATTATTTTATTGCATGTTATTTTGTTTTATTATTTTCTTTATTTTATTTTATTTTGTTTTGTTTTTTTTTGTTTTATTTATTTTTATTTTAGTTATTTTATTATTTAGTTTATTTTATTTTATTTTCATTTCACTTTGTTTTATTTTATTTTTTATTTTATTTTTTTTTTTATTTATTTTTTTTTTTGTTTAATTTAATTTTATTTTATTTTATTTATTTTAAATAACCATCAAAGCACTCTGCAGATCTGCTGGGAATCCAGCAGGACAGTTGAACTCCTCGTGCCCCCTCAGGCTTGCCCTGACCTGGCTTTGGCGATCAGTTGTCCCCTTCTCCACATGCAGTTTATAGCAGCCTTGCTTTCTTCATTCTGATTAGGGTTGGGGGCACAACAACCGGAATGATGGCTGTAAACTTCAGACTGTTTACGACTCAGGACTGGTCAGTCACCTCTGAATGAACCCACCTAAAACAGAGAGAGAGAAAGAGAGCATTCGACCCCAACTTCACCCTCGCTTTTTACAGGCCCGCTTTTTTACTACCCTCATCAGCCCTTTGCACTCATCCCTCACACCCTTCGTTGTTCTTCCCCCCCTCTCCTTTTACCACGTTATTTCAGTTTTTCACTGTTTATCAGTTTAACACCTGTTCCTTCCATTGGCGCTGTGGTCAGTGTGTTTTTTAAAATGATGCCATCGCTAAACTGTAATAAACATATGAGCGTTCAATTATATGACTGGCTTTATTGTTTTTCCATGTGTGCATTTTGTACATCGAATGTCTTTATTAGAATTTAAAATAAAATAAAATTCTTTAAAAAATTGTTGTAATATAAATACAGGCAGCAAAATAAAATAAAAATTGGAAATCTTATTTTTTAAATCTTATTTTATAGTTGGAAACTCTTTTTGTTTATGTATTTATTTATATGCAGAATGCTTTGATGCCTCACTCTTATGTTTATGACGGTTTGGTGATGGCATCATTTTATATATAAGTTTTATACGCAAGTTTTAAATATTAAAAATATACCAATGAGCATTATTTTTATGTCAAGTATGTCAATGTTCAGTGTGTGTGTAAACCCGATGCACTCCATTGCATCACATTCGCCCCAGTTCAAGTAATCAGACATTATTGACATTCGGAAAAAAAAAAAAACGCGGTTCATCTGAGGCTGCGATACACTCACAGTGTTTTATGGATTTTGTTAGCGCCGGTGGTTTGACATGTAGCCGTTAGCAGTGGTCAACACAGGCTGTGACTTTAACACACTGTGTCCTGCACTGCTGAGTTCATGCTCCGGCCCTCTGCAAACCAGCAATCAATTATCAGTCTAGCCGGAGCAAGGCCAGGACACATGAGACCTGGGTGGCTGTGTGTGTGTGTGTGTGTGTGTCTCTTGGCTGGTGTCCACTACAGCTCAGGCAGCTTTGAGAGTGTGTGTGTGTGGGTTTGCTCGAATCATAGGGTTAAAGTCAAAACCAACACCTGCTGCTCTTAAACTAGCACATTACAGGCTTGCAACTGGAGATTTTATATGCACACGTGCACCGCAGACCTATTTACACACATGTGAGTGAAACAAGATTTTAGGATGCATGATTTATTAGTGCCTCCGTGGAATGGGTCAAATGCTGCTGGTCATATCAGTATTGCATCTTAACGCAGGGTCACATGCATGTTAATGCCAGATGAAAAACGGAGCAATATGTATTGTGAAATCCATATGAATTAATTTGACCTAAATTATGTACATGTAATCGGCATGGTCAGAGTTGAAAAATGCATCCAACTAGCACGCGACAAGCATTAGAGTAGTTTGACAGAAGTAGGACAGGGCATTTGGGCACACAGTCGCTCTTTTTTCCTGATGCCCCCTTTTTGTCATCCTCTTCTTTCTGGCATACTTTACAATCCAGCATTCAGAGGAGGAAGACCTCCTGCTCTGGGATGATAATACTTGGTGGGCTAAATTAGGGCTGTGAGACTTGGGAAAAATATCTAATTGTGATTTTTTTTTTTTTTTGGACAGATATTGCTATTTCTATTTGATTTGCTATTTCATTTTGTAGTTAAGCTATATCATAGCTTCTTATTCCCTGCAGGCACAGGACATCCACATGATGTCATATTGACGTTGTACCCTAATGTAATGGGGACATTGGAGTTTATTTGGAAATGAAAATCGGGTTGACGTCAAATCCCAACATCAAGTCGACGTCAATGTCCAATGTCCAACCTACAATCAACCAAATACCACTGTTTTCAATGTTACACCTTGACGTTGTGTGGACGTTACCACTATGACATCTATCAGACGATGGATTTTGGTCACTTTCCAACACAACCTAAAATCACCAAAATATCAACGTAATTTGGACGTCTAAATAACGTCCTGTTGGTGCAGTAGCACTTCAGTTTAAATCCCGGCTCTAGGACATTTCCCATCTTTACCCCCTCTCTCTCCCACTTCACTTCCTGTCTGAAATACTGTCCTATGCATTTATTAAAGGCAAAAAGGCCAAAAATAAATCTTAAAAATAAATAAATAAATAAATAAATAATGTTGTCCTTAGCTTACCTGGCATAATGACCTAAATCTAACCTAATATTAAAGTCTTATGATATTGTGTGTCTGCTGGGCTGCTAAAATGCACTGAGTGTTAAAAAAGGAACTAATAAGATTGTAACTTAAACATATATTCAAATTTGTTTTTAAATATTTAGAAATGAAACACTCATTTTTCTCTAGAGCAAACTGTAATTTGAATTACTATATTTATTACACAAATATTTTTGTGTGGGTGTTCTGGATAGTTTGCTTGCGCAATTCTGATAGGGCAGAACAAAAGTGTGTGCACTCAATTGCCTAGTAAGACGGCAGGCACCGCATTTGCTCTGGGTACGGGAAATTAAATAATACATATTTCATATCGCAGCTTTTTGCAATTAGCTAATCGTAACATTTCAAATCACGATTCTATTTCAATCAGTCGCACAGCCCTAGGCCAAATGCAGCTTTTTTTTTTTTTTGCATCTCAAAATTTGAATGCAACTAAGCTGATCAGGGCTTGCATTTAATCGAGTGAACTTTCATGACATCGATTGTTATATATATACTTTTTTCCAATTTCCACAGTGATCTGCATCATTCTTTAGTCCTCTGGCTATTGGTAAGGATCTGGATTCTGGGTTTAAGATACTCATTAAAGAAAATCTGTCTGTTTGGGTTTGGACGACTAATACGAGCGGATTATAATCCCATCTGGCTGTCGCTGGATAACGTACCTCGCGGATTAAGGCGCAAGCCGGCAACACACATGCAATTCACCCAGCAAACTGCATCTGTCTGCTTTCCTCTAGGTATCAGTGCACTGTCTGGTGGATTGGCCTGGTTTATGTCACCTCTACTAACCCACACATCAACATAAAGATAGAATCAATGCCAGCAACTTGTCTCTGGTCAATTAGCATCGGTTTGTTCAGTGGGCAGAGACATTCTTTATTGATTTGTCACACACACCATTGCAACTACAGACCAAATGCCTCATGTGAAGGCTGTGAGAGAAGTTTTTACTTTAGTGGGCCAACACAGAATGACATCCTTCAAACAAATGTAATAAATATACCAATTAAAATGATTTACAAACACTTTTACTCCAGTTGAGCATAGCACTTTTATTCATCAGTTCCTTTTGCTTGAGCAATACGTTTTCTTTATGAGTACCCCAAGGCTATATGCTCTAACTCTAGGAATTGTGAGATCTGTGCTCCAGCTCTGCGCTCTACTTTGCAAAAATCTTTTTTTTTTTTTATTCTGCTTTAGCTTGCGGTTTCAATTGAAAGTTTTGGGATTAAAGGGTTCAACCAGAAATGAAAATTTACTCTCCTTATTCCCACCCTCAAATGGTTCCAAACCTTTAGGAGTTTCTTTTTTTCTCTTGAACACACACAAAGAAAGATGTTGGAAACCGAAAGCCATTGAACATCAGTTTTAGAAAAAGAAGATACTATAGCGCTATTGGTCACATTCTTTGTCAATCATTCTTTCCAACAGTTTATCCCTGGTTGAAACACTGATTGAGTGATTACATGAGAAGTCAGATCCCAGTTCATTTTGCGCCAAACTATGTGAAGAACAGCCAACAATTTCTAAATTCCCCTCAAATTATGCTGGTTTAAATAAATTATATTAGTGTTCCTGGGGTGGCACGGTGGCTCAGTGGTTAGCATTGTCATTGGTTCAAACCCTTGATCGGTCAGTTGGCATTTCCGTGTGGAGTTTGCATGTTCTCCCTGTGTTTGCATGTTCTCCCAAACAGTCCAAAGCAACATTGGCTCAATCTGAAAACGTAGCCCTTTATACGTTTCTGGAGATCGCAAATTATGTAACCAGAAGTACGTATGGCTGCATTCCGTCTTTAAAATGAACGCTATGGGCAGTAGGATGTTGTTCCTGTCCACGCTTACCAGCTGACTGCTTGCCTCTGTATGGATGGCTTTCCTGCTGTTACCAGTTTGTAAAACATATACTGGATAAGTTGGTGGTTCATTCCGCTGTGGCAACCACTAATAAATAAAGGGACTAAGCCATAGGAAAATGAATGAATGGATATTAGTGTTTTTCTATTTGTGTAACTGTTCCTAAAGCTTAGAAATTGCTATGAAGTGAGAAGCTTTCTCTTTCCTCAACGCCTGTGGGAGGCCATTTCCTCCCATGATGATGACGAGCCATTTCCTCTCTGATAGGAAAAGGTTTTGTCCGGTTTGTCTGGACGGCCTGAGTGTGTGTGTGTTTGTGTGTGTGGCCTGCTTTCTAGCAGCCACCACCAGACTGTGGCGATATGAAGCCATGCTGTGAAAAATCCCTTTAGCATGGCTCTTTTACAGAGGATTTGTCTGTCTGTTGGAGAGAAGAACACACCATGATTGTTAGTTAGGGATTTAGAGTTGTAATTTAAGCGCTTACTTCCTTGAAATGGTGATTTCGGTGAGAGGAGAGGTGTGTAGGCTTACTGTAGTTCTACTTATGCTTGTGTTAGCATGAGTGTGCAATGTATTACCGCTGTGCTAAATGTTAACAAAGGCAGAAAAAAGTGCATGTGTGTGCGTGCGTGCAGTTATGCATGCGAGGCAGAAGGCCAGAGAGCGAGGTCTGCATTAGTAGAGCTCTGTCTGGGTCAGCTGTGATTGTGTTAGACTGGGGCCATCTACCATTAATTTGCCACAGACTGGAGCCTGGCTGTAAATGAACCTGGCATTAGCATGCTAAATCACCCCGGCCTGCTGGTGCCATGTGATTGGTCGTCAACTCGGCACCCATGTCCCGGTTGGCGTCCCACAGTCACACCACTCAGCAACCTCAATCCAACACTGTCACCATGTTGACCTCTGGGTCCATATGTGGGTGGTACGGTACGGTTCGGTATGCTTTCATGGCCTTTTCCACTGTCAAAATGTACTAAAAAGCGAACCGTTCCCTGTCGAAAGGGTACCTAGCATAACAAAAGGGTACCAAATGGCAGAGCAAGATGTGCAGCTGAACGCTATTAGTTTACAGAGATACATCCCTAGCTCATGCCCAAGCCAAGCAAATGAAAACAAAAGAAGCGTTCCTTTTTAAATACACAGCCGAGACATTACACCATAATAATATATACATATAATAACGAGCCATGGTCGACCTGAGCTCAAACGAACCTCATCGTCATCGAAGAAGAGCAGAATCGAAGTGTCCTGTTTTTGTTTACAAGGCTGTCTAAAGCGCAAGTGGTTTCACTTTCGTGAGAGCTTGTGTGCGTCTATATTTGAAACGACGAACTTCTTGAGCTGATAATAATGCATTTGCATGATTATTGAAGTACTTCTACCATGTTTTATTATTATCATCACTTTTTGGACTATTAAATAATAACTCAGGATGATGGAATTACTTTCTAACTAGAGGTTACATGTGCTGGTGAAGATTAAAGATGCAGATGAGAGGTTTGCACTGACTGCAGGCTATATGTTGCGTGTTGTTTTTGAACCCAAATAAGGAATAAATGTGTGCTGTGTGTAGTTTTTCTGAAATTGGTAACATATACGAGACTGTAAGGGTTTGTATGTAAGGGTTTGTAGAAAGGTTAGTAATGAACATTCTACACAAGTATTCATAAACGACCCGTTCAGCTTTACTTTGACATTTCCTTGAGTGAGAATGACGTCGACTGAAACATTCTGTTGTACACCACGCCTAGGTACCCTTTTGGCAGAGAAAACGCAAGCCTAATAAAGGTGACCCGTACTGACCCATACCATGCTACTCAGTGGAAATGGGCCAATAGAGTACAATTTTCCCATTAATGCAAAACAAATATTTATAACAACACAAGTGTGAGTGTTTTTGTGGAGAGTGTTAGGTGAATTATTCCTTTAAAGGAAGCATCCATTTGAATCTCGACGATTTACTAAAAGCGACGAGAGGAAAAAAAGGAATGAGGGAGGGAGAAAATAAAGAAAAGAAGTCTTTGTTCTGTTATTCAGATACAGCTTTGCAGTTGCTATGGGAGACAGTGGAAAAAGAAGAACAGAATATTCTAGTGGAAAGCGCAGCTGCTAAAAGGAGAGAGAGAGAAAAAGTTGAGGCTGTAATGGTCAGGAATGGTCATCTGCCTCTCTCTCTCTCCCTCTCTAACAGCAGAAAAGTGCTCTCGTCTTTTTCAGAGTGTGTTCAGGAGTCTGCTGGGTGCTGGGCAGTTGTGTGGCGGCTCGACACTGCTATATTGGGGCCTGCTGTTAATAGCACCCTCTCTATTTCAGTCTCTCCTTCCTGCGGCTGCGGAACGGGAGCGATCGGGCTAATTAAAACCGTGTCGCATCATGTATGTGTGTCGCTCAGGTCCGGCTAGGTCAGCATCAGGAACAGAAGCCATGCATTGTCCCCAAGTATCCCCGGTGGTCTCCTACTTTCCATAATAACACTTCCGAATGCTTTCATGACTCCCCGCGTCCCTGTGTTTTCCGACTAGACGGCGCATGCTGGGAAAGACACTGCACACACACGTACAACTTGGGTCATTCAAGTTCATCCTGTTGTGTGTCATCCCCTATTTATGCTATTTTTAACGAGCCTGCTTCCGAATTATTTCTTTATTAATAACGCAATTGTTTCTTCGGGCCACAAGCCGGAAACGCGGGGGCAATTTATTTGTTTTATTCGATTTGGTGTTTACCCAAATCGGATGTAAACGGACCATTGGTTTCTCAAATTGTGTTGCCTGTGTGTATAATGGAGATACAAAATGGGATGACAGTGGAAAATGGAACATTACAAAACAGATGGAAAGACAGAGACGACGCCGTTTGTCAGATTTCTTATGCTTCCTACTTATAGGAAATGACTAATCACAAATGAGGGTTAAAAAAAAATTGCTAGTCTCACAGCATTCTGTGAAATCAACTTCTGGGGAAAAAAGATATGTATCCGTTTTAATGAAATGAGTCTCTTCATGTTCAGCAAGACTTAAAATAGTAGAAATACAGTAAGATTTGTGATATCATTAAATGAAAATACAATTAAAAACATACAAATATAATTGACTTTTATCATGACTACTCCAGTTTTTGGTGTCATACAATCTTTCAGGAATTAGTCAGATCCGCTTATTTATTCCTTTTCCTTCAGCTTGGTCCTTTTATTCATCAGGAGTCACCACAGCCGAATTAACCGCCAACTCATATGTTTTACACAGTTTTGCACATATTTACATTAGATGTCGCCTACGCTATTACTGTCTATTGGAAGGAATGCGTCAATAGAGCTGGCATTTTAGTAAACACTCTCAGAAATGAAGGTACAGGAGCTGTCACTGGGGCAGTACCTCATCAAAAAGTACATATTTGTACCTGAAGAGTCCATAATGGTACCTTAAAGGTACTTTTTAGGTACATTTGAGCACTAATATGTACCTTTAAGGTACCAGTGAGGACCTTTGGGGTACAAATATGTATCTTTTGGAAAGGTACTGTCCCAGTGACAGCTCCTGTACCTTTATTTCTGAGTGTGCAGGGTAGCGCACATAATTGTGGGACCAGGGTGCAGTGGAGAACTGGCCATCCAGAGCCAGAGATATATGCACACATATACATATATAAATGATCGGGAGTTTTCCCGGTGGTCAGTGTAAAAATATTTCATTAAATGACATTTTACATAACTCTTCTACATAGATGGATCAGTGACCGCATGATCATTGCTGACAAAAAGAGTGTGTTTGTGTGCATGTAAACGTATTATCTTCCTTCCCTGTTAAATTTTTCTAATCGCTTATCTAGCCGACAATAATACAAGTTTCTAGCACCGCTTGTTGTCATTTTTTATTTACATTGTTTGCTTATTTTATTCAACAAAACTAGCATATTATGGTTCAGGCAGTAAGAGGCTGTAACTAATTATCATCAATTTTTGTTTAGCATAAATGTTTGTAACATGCAAAAACGTAAACTAAATCTTATTAGTGAAATGTTCTGTCTTTGTGCTTTGTTTTCTTTGTTTTTCATTACTACGACTGTGCACAGCGCCAAAGTCCAGCATCTTCACATTGGCTTCAGTCTTGATTAGTGCAGTTGCATGACTTTTGTCCTCGGAGCACTGTACAAATGTGACGGTGCTATTTATGCATGCTCAGGGTCCGTATGCGATATCTAGTGTATATATCTATGCCAGCTGCAACCCAGTACTGGGAAATACTCAAAACACATTTATTTATTATTGTTGTCAATATTAAAACCAGCTAAAACTAAAATAAGTCCTTTCTGTAGCTCCTGATAAATAGTAAATAGTAAAAAGGGGGAAAGCTACCTATTTATTTTTAAATAGAATTCATTAAATAATTAATAAATGTATTTGTATAACTCTTAAATAATTTAATCCATCCTGAATAAAAGTAGTTATTTGTTTCAAAAGAAAAATTTTAATGACCCCAAACTTCTGAACTTTTGATACTGGAAGTTGCATCAGCATTGCATGAGCACAGCAGTTAAATGTCTGTAATCGATTTTTGAAATACCTCAAAAAAAAAAAAAAAAAAAAAAAGCCCAGACAGTTGAAATGTCTTGAGAAATCATATCTGTCTCTGTGATGACTGCTTCAGTTTTAGCTAATCAGTAAGCACAACAAATTTGAAAATTAGCCACACAAATGAACTCATCTTTATTTCTATAGTGCTTTTACAATGTAGATTGTTTCAAAGCAGCTTAATATAGAAGTTCTAGTAAATTGAAATTGAAACTGTGTCAGTGTGGTTTTTAAGAGTTGAAGTTCAGTTTAGTTTAGTTCAATGTGGTTTAAATTGCACTGCTGAAAGTCCAAACACTGAAGAGCAAATCCATTGATGTGGCACTCCACAAGTCCCAAACCAAGCAAGCCAGTGGCAAGTACCAAAGCTTCACCAATTGACAAAAGTGAAGGAAGAAACCTTGAGAAAAACCAGGTTTAGTTAAGCGAGATCATTTCTTCTCCGGCCAAACTTCTTGTACAGGGGATTCAGGCTGGCCCACAAGATCAATGCAGAGACTCATCCACCATAAGAAATGCTAACGGACTGTTTCCGAGTAAGTTTGATACCAACATTTAGGCAATTTCTTTGAAGAGGTTGTAAAAAAAAAGTGTAAAGTTGACGTTAGTATATTGGCAAAATAGCTAAAATACTTCTCAAATGAGTTTTTGAGATGTTCCAGTTTGAAGGAGCGAAAGTGATTGAGAATAGTGGGATTAGCCTCAATAATATCTGGATTACCGTGTCAAAAAGACAACCCACACGCGATCTTGTCTGAACTGGCTAATTCAACATCGCTCGTCCTCATCTCCTGAATCAGTCATTCTTTCATTTCCCCCCTTTCATTTCTTTCAGGAGTTTGTGACCTCTGCATCTCCCAGAATGAGTGTGTGTAGGCCATGTTTCCTATTCTGTGTGAGTGCGTGTTTGTTTTGGCACTTCTTTCAGTCCGTCACATGTATAGACATGTGCGTTTGACTCCGCAGAGACTACCGAAATATTCGCACTGTTCCACTGGCCCAAAGTAACATTGAGCACAAGTGAATGTGTGTGTGTGTGTGTGTGTGTGTGTGTGTGTTTGAGACCACAGTCCCAGGCCAGCTGTCTGGAAACAGGACATGCCTACACACACATCATGTGTGCTAATCCACAGATATTGATACGTGTCCATGTTGATGCTAAAAAGAGGTGTGTTTTCCGGCATTTTGACTACATTTTTATTTAATTGTATAGTGTATATTATAGCCATCTCAGTTATACTGGGATTGCTTGATGATACCCAAAGCAGGCTCTGTTTATTACAAGTATGCTAGGCTAAGCATATAGTATATGATGCTAATTTCGTCTTGAATTTTTTTGTATATTTTTTTACGTCAGCATATGGTGTCAAAATAAATATCCAGCGCAGAGAGTTTGTCCATAAGAGGGCAACACTGAACATATAATGTAAAAAGATACATATAGAACAGCAACATACTACTGAAGACAGCAAAAACAACAGACACAAGTGAAAATGCATTCTTTCTAGTGCGCATGTTTTGAGTGCCAGTGTCTGCACACTATTACTAGTGTGTCTACAAGGTGGCAACAATGAACAGGGCTGTTGTTTCATTGCGTAAGGAAAAAAACAGAGATGGGACAAGAGAAACAACAAACTACAGAAGACAATGAAAACAATAAACACCTAGGAAAATGCGCACTCTATAGTGCACCTACTATCAAATGAAGCACACTTCGAAAGTCTTGCGTGTGACTGTGAAACATATAAAAACTTTTTAAATGTCACTTTTGCACATTCGTTTTAGTCATAGCTGTCACCAAGCCTCTTCTCCTTCGATCAGTCTTTCCTCCCCTTCATATGAGGAATGAGAGAAATCT
The DNA here is from genome assembly GCF_052040795.2 of Danio rerio. Classification (NCBI taxonomy): domain Eukaryota; kingdom Metazoa; phylum Chordata; class Actinopteri; order Cypriniformes; family Danionidae; genus Danio; species Danio rerio. Next base: position 19,334,391 of record NC_141028.1, on the reverse strand, counting down.
CTCTCTCCGACGCTTTCTATGTTTATGAGGTCATAAATGCTGGAATTTTTCGGTGAGGCTCTCTGAATATTTTTATGAGTGCGCTCACGATGGCGGCTCCTTTGACAGCGCTGAAAGGCAGTCATTAAAACGAGAGCGAGAAAAGGAGGCGAAAGGGAAAGAAACGAGTCCTGGCTGAAAGAGGCTTCTCTCCTGAGGGGGTTTAAACTGTCACTGCGTTTGAACTTTTCTAGAAACGACTGCCATTCGCGAAGCCAGAAAGAAGCAAGTTCACAACTGTCTCACACTCCCAGGAAACTTTAGAATCTCCCATTGTCAAATATAGACAAAAAAAGATGTGATTTGGCCTTATAAAATCTGTTTGTTTTTGTATCATTACTGTTATTTTAGAATATTATTATAATAATATTATAATATATTGGAATTTGTATTTGACATTTTATCTGAAATAATTATAATAACACTTTCATAATATAATAAACATTGTCACACTCCTATAGTTTATCATTTCAAAATTTAGAATTAGTTTTCTATAACAAATCAGAATTATCATATACTTGCTGTTTTTAATTATTAACACAAGCTTATTGTTTATTTATTTGCTTGCTTATTTGATTTTATGTAAAAAGAAAAACACACACACACACACACACACACACACACACACACACACACACAAACACACACACACACACACACACACATATATATATATAATAAAACAGATTTTTTATGATACTAATAATAATAATAATCCTCAAAGTTGTCAATGAATAAAATAAATACAAATAATATTAGAACAATATTCATCTGCAAAAAATTAGTTTGTGGTTTTACCTATGCTTGTTGACAATAAAATAAAATTTTACACTGATTTACATCATTTGGTACACTTCTTTCTTTAAAAAGCAACAGACAAAACCATATAGATTTATAATATCGGTTATCGGGCATCAGTCAGAATTAAGCTGCTTCTAATGAGAGATCTGGCTATTAGTAGACATGAGGTAAGACATGCTAGAAGAAAGCAACATGTACACATTCGTAGATCAATACGCGTCCATTAGGGTCCAGCCTCAGCAATTTCAACAACTTTCGAAAAACATTGAAATGTGATTATCTTGCTCTTAGATGCTTTTAAGTTTGAGACTAAATGAGTCATAGATTTATGCCTCTCTGAGGAATCCTCTTATTCCTCCTCCTCCTCCCCTCTCCCTCTCTCTATTTCTCTCTCTGTTTTTGTTGATGTTGTATTGAAATAATTTTGTGCTTACAATGAAACCTTTTCTATTAGCTTTAAGCCTCTGTTTACTGTATTTGATGGTGATCTGCATTTTCTTAGTTGTTTTTGCATGTATTATTTGTGTATATGGTGGTTTTATTGTAAAATTCAAAATTCTTGCTCTCTCTCTTTCTGTCCTTTTTGTGACACTCTTCAGAATGTTTAGAATGTTTTGTGTGTTTTAGACTGAACTCATCAATCAAACTACTGGAAAATATCTTAGGTTTGATATTAGGTTTTATTAGGTTAGATTGGGCTTTTACATTTTTACCATATCCTGGGTTGCAGATATAAGAGGTCTTAACAACAAGTGTAAGCTTTGCCAATTATTAAAAGCAGAAGAAGTTAAGCATGTTTTTTAATTGGTTATGTTTTTGAATCGTAACATTTGCTTTTTTTATTTTTATTGTTTTTATCGTTTTCATTATGAAAAGTCTCTTCATTGTCAGTTGGCAGCTTCTTATTTTGCCTAGAGTTTGTTTTGCAGATTAAGTGTTGAGTGTGCGAGGTGTGTGATGATGACAGTTGTGTCAAAAGCAGGACGTGTAGTGTCTTTCCTGAACTCCACATTTGCCCTCTGTGTGTCCGATGGGAGCAGGGTCTTTTGCGTTCCCACACAGACCGTTGCCAAAGCAAATTTGGAAGGGAAGTGGAACCCAATCCCTCCTCTCTGGTGCGACCAAGTTTAGAAAATACCAGGTTTATGTGTGTGTGTGTGTGTGTGTGTGTGTGAGTGTGTGTGTGTGTTTCTAGTAGAATATGCAAGCCAGCAGCTGCACTGAACTTCGTTTTGATGTGGTTTTGTGTGTGCGGCGGCGCTGGTGTGGTTTTGCATCTGGAAATGGAGTCTGTGCTGGACAGATTGCAGGAGATGGTCCTGATTTAGTTGCTTTGCCTTATTGTGGTGCACTTGTAAGTGTTGTGCGGCCTTGTTATGTCTGGAGTCGCTGGACTCTTCCTGGAAGTCCAACCTCAGCACGCACACACACACACACACACAACAGACACTAATAACAGGCCTGAATCCTCTGCCCAGACCTTTGTCCGACAATGTACAGCATAAGACTGCTGCCCACCATGCAATCTGAGTGCTACATATAACCCCAGACGTGATGTGTCGCTCATCTAGAAGTGTTATGCACATTAAATAAGTGGTACAGTTATTTTAAGCAGAAAACTCTTGCATATAGTGTTAGTGTTATAGCGTATATATATATATATATATATATATATATATATATATATATATATATATATATATATATATATATATATATATATATATATTATTGTATATTATTATATAAGTATTAGTTATGTATATTACAAATCATTGATGTATTGATAATAATTGATTTAATCAAATAAATACATATAATGCAGATATCATTTTTATTAATTTGGCTAATTTTAATAATTTCTAATAATTATTACAATTCAATAAAAATGTGTATTTCTACATTATACTATAGTATAGTCCTATAATATTTATATATACATTTAATTAATTTTTTATTTTAGTTTTAGTTATTTTTGGACTGCCATGACAACATTCCTAACTTATATTTACATTCACAGAAGCTTTAGAAATTAAAAATGTAGAACAGGAAAAACGTTGGGACCATTGTTTTTGTTTACATCCCTTAAAATGTTCTATATAGTCCCTGCGTGCTTTCGTTTTATTTGTTTAATTTATTCACAGTGCCAAACTGAAACTGAATTGTGTGCGAACGCTTCATGGAGTAAATCCACAGGTAAACAACCAGAGTTAATACAGCGAAAAGTGTCGCAAGAGTATCACGATGTGCTAGCCAAACATCTGATAGTCTGGGAAAGTGAGAAAAGAGCCGTGAACATCTGCATGTGTTTGCTGGCAAACTCGGAGAGGTGTTTTTTCTTGCAATGTGGTGCACAGACAACATGCTCCTAATGAGTCCAGAGAAAACCACTCATTCACAGCTTCACTTTACACCTCCATCTCCAAAACGCCTGATTTCTCAGAGAACAGCATGTGTCTGTCACCAATCAAACGTGATCTTTAACTATTCCCACACAAACCTTAAAGGGGACATATTATGCTCTTTTCATAAGATGTCAAATAAATCCCCCCCAGAATGCATCTGTCAAGTTTCAGTTTAACATATTGCACAGATCATTTAATACAGCTTGTTAAATTAGCTCCATTTGAGGGTTGAACATTTTTTGTGTGTGTCTCTTTAAATGCAAATGAGCTGCTGCTTTCGATAGAAGGGTGGAGCCTTATAATGACAAAACAAGCCAATTTAATTTAGTCAAAATGTCTGAAATCACTCGAATACAGGTAATTTTTGTGTCTCTTTAAATGCAAATAATCTGCTGCTTTCGAGGAGAGGGTGGAGCCTTTAAAATATTTCAAATTTTCAAATTTAATTTAGTGAAAATGTCCGAAATCACTGGAAAACAGGTCATTTTTGCGTGTCTCTTTCAATGCAAATGAGTCGCTTCTTTCAAGAGCTTTTAAAATGTTATAATAGAAATAAAACAGGCCAATTTAATTCAGTCAAAATGTCAGAAATGACTAAAACAAGCAATTTTTGTGTCTTTTTTTAATGCAAATGAGCTGCTGTTTTCCAGAAAAAAGTGGAGCCTTTACACACTATTCTGATAGGAATAACTAAACAATTTGACAGTCTAAAATTCTGAAATAACCAGTAGCGGATCAAAACCGTATGTGTTCAAACTGCAGTTAGATGCAGATTAAGAGTTGATTTATATATATAAAAGCTTGTTTTTCACATGCTTGCAGAGAAAGGCTTAAAAACAAAGTTACTAGGTTGTCTTTTTGCACAATTTCTGTATAGATAGATTCACCACAGACCCGATTACTGGTCTATATGAGTCGGTAAATAGGTCTACTATTTATAGGTGTACTACACTGAAAAAAAAATATTTCTGCTAAATTGTTGCAAACAATTTATATGGGTTGAATTTAAACAAACAAATGACATTTTTGTAATGTTCAGCTTAATTTGTTTGTTTAAATTCAGCGCAAATAAATAGTTTACAACCACTTACCCTAAAACATTTAGTAAATCCATGGAATCATCTTTGAATCATTTTTTTAGTGTACACATCAGTCAATATTTGAATGAATAATATTTGAATGATATATGTATTGGAGATGCTCATGCAAAGGAGGTTTTTAGCTAAAAGTTTCCAATTAATGACGTATGAACAAAAACACCCTCAAAACACAGACATGCGGACAAAAGCGCTCAAATGCATGACTGAGGAAGCATGCAGATCATGTTGAGTCTGACACCTGCACACTTAGGGTTTCGTGGTCAGTGGCTGGTGAGAGATATGACAACCTGTTTAAAGACTGCAAGAGACAGAGTGAGCGATGGAGAACCGCGCTCTGCTAGTTTTACAGGAAGTTCCTCCCTTCCGGCCGAGGCCTGCAGCTTCGCTCAAGGGGGAGGCCATGTTCAGGTCAGAGAGAGGGTGGAGGATCGCTGACGCGCACACAAACAACACAAATGCTTTTTTTGCATTCACACTTGCATGGATACACAAGCTTGTCACACAAGCTTCTAAAATAACCCGTCTCGTGGTCTTAACCTGTCTCACAGTTATCAATCAAACTTGACAGTGGAGATCAGAAGACACTCACAGACCTGGGAACCGGCGTAGTATTTGTCAAGCCTATATTTGAATAATACATAACCATCATCATCACGAAAAGTTAGTTTGTGTAATGTATATTTTGCATAATACAGTTTATGAATCGACCATAAAATGTTACTTGAATAGTTTAATTATCTGCTTTTAATATTAACACTTATATTAATAATATTAATAGGCTAACAATTTTGGTTGCATTTGACAATAAGGTTGTATTAGATATTGTCAGTTAATGCATGTACTAACATGAACAATACATTTTTAACTATTATTAATATTAAAGGGTACATTTATTATTATTAAAGGGTATGGTTGGGGTTCTTTTGTTAACACTTGGGGTGCAAATGGAGAAGTACCTTATGGTACTCAACAACCATGAATTTGTATTTTATTTATTTATTGGTAAATTTTAAACTATGATTAATAAAGGCTACACAAGTATTGTTCATTATTAATTCATGTTAGTAAATAGATAAACTAACATTAACTAACAAAACCTTATGATAAAGGGATCGTAATGTTAAACACAGCATAAAGCCTAAAAAAATAATTTACTACTTTACATAATTATTTTATGGAGATTAATTGGTGTCTAATGATTCTAAATAGGAAGGAAAATGATTCACAGAGACTTCAGAAAGATGTTTACTCTGCCAGCGTCACATGGGGAAGTTTCTGTCAGTAATGTTTGTTTGGAACGCGATTGCTTGTTTAGGCGGGAAATCCTGCAATCTGTGCCACAGGAAACACAGGACTAGACGAGGAGGGGTGGTGGCATGATGGTGACGGCGAGACAGAAGAGGCCATTTAGCAACTCCTTTAACTTGTTTAGTAGGTTAATTGTGTGTAATGTGGCAAGAAGTGAATGTTTTTGTGAGTGTTCAGCCCTTCTAAGCACATTTCCTTTGCCATCCCTCAAACCAGCAACAAGAAACCTAGCAAAAGCCTTTCTGCCATTCTCACACCAATGTGCAATGTGTGTGTGTGTGTGTGTGTGTGTGTGTGTGTGTGTGTGTGTGTGTGTGTGTGTGTGTGTGTGTGTGTGTGTGTGTGTGTGTGTGTGTGTGTCACCCCACCCTTCCTCAGACACCTGCAGTTTAAACCGCTTTGCAGAAACTTGTCCGTCCTGTGTACTCCTGCTTTTACTGTGCATGCGTCACATTTAGTCAATATGAAGGCATTCATGCACCGTCTTCCCACTGATAAAAGTGAGGTGAGAGATTCCTCAGAAAGATAAAAAAGGACATCAAGTATTTGCATATTTTTAAAGGGATTGTTCACCCAAAAATGAACCTTTTGGTGTTAATTTCTTCACCCTTAGTCCATCAAAGACTTTTATATGTTCAGTAAAACATTGATTTCGCTGAAACTGTCATTGTTGGTGATTCATAAAATTCATGTCAATAGCCAGAAAGCAATTTTTGTTTCTAAAAGATGTCTAATAGACGTCTAAACATAGTCTTCTTGGCTATATAACCAGGCTATATTTGGGCTGTCAGTGAAAATCTAATAGACGTCTAAGAATAGGCCAAAATTATACTAGGCATCAAATAAACAAAAATGAATGACTGACTACACATATAAAGTCTGTCTAATCTGTCTACTTGATGACTAGTCTAGTTGTGGGCTCTTCTTCTATTAGATTTTCACTGACAGCCCAAGTTTACCTTGTTTTAGCCAAACTGTCTACTTATAGATGTCTATTAGATGTCTAATAAACACAAATATGTTTGCTGGGTAGCTAAACAAACAAAACTAAACATTCTTGACTGCTAATTTGATACATTGAGAGTTATGACTTGAAACGATCTATCCGTGCAGGAACCTGACCATTATTTACAATATTAATAGCTTTAGTCTACAGCATATTCATAGCAGTTCTCGTATTCAGTTAGCTTTTCCTGTACTATATATATATATATATTTCGCTTCTTTCAAAGTGGCGACAACCTTTGACTATGAATCACAAAGAATTTTCAACTAAAGAATGTTCTACTGAAGAAAAATCTTTGATGTTCCGTTTGTTAAAAACAGCAGACAATTATTTTTTTGTAAACTGTCTCTTTTAGAGCTGAGTGCACATCTAAGTGCGTCTCTCGCATGCTGCTGCATCCTGCGTCGTATCTAGAGGTGTGATTTCCTGTCTGCACATCTCTCAGTCTGTCTACAGCATCCTTTCTGCCGCTAAAAAGACTGAGATGCTGCAAATGTTGGTGCAGTTTTGCACACTTTGATGCAAGAATAAAGGCAAAGGAACAGTTTAATATGGGGCATTGAAACTGGACTAAAAGATGAAAGAAAGAGGAAGCAACAACTCTTTCTGACCCAAATGCCGCCCTCAGTCCTTCCTCAAGTCCACACTCTAGTGACTGTCTATGAAGTCTGAATCTTGAGCTTCTTTTATTTGACTGTTTGACTCGTGCTTTCAGATGTGGGTTGTTTTGCAGACTGATGAGTGAAGGAGTGATGTCTTGTTGATATCTGAGAGCTGGTGTGGACATTAGAGTCTAATGAGAAAATGTAACATATAGCTAAAATAACGTTTTGCTTTCGATTTTTTAAAAAACATTTAATATTCATACAACGTTTTCAAAACACTTTGTGTTTACACATCTACAAAAAATGGCCGAAAATGTTGTATTGCGCATATCTGGTCAGTATTTAACACTGCCACCTTGCTAATGCCACTACCTGTAAGGAAGTGACGACAACATGCTGTTTGTGGCTTGGTGCTGATATGTATGTAGAATTTGCCATGTGTCAAACTAGTCTGAACTGTTGGTTGTAATGTAAAGTACATTCACACTTTGCTGATGAAACTGCAGCAAACACTTGCACACCAACAACACTACCATGTACTCCGCCATTTAACTTGCCTTATACGCCTCTCTCAATACCTAACATCGACATGCATGGCGTAACCCTTTTTTGTTTACACTGACATGAAAACAACAGAATTTTCTGCTTTGTAATTAATCTATTTATGCGCTTTCTGTCCCAAAAATGCTATTGCCTTGAAAACAAATAGGCAAAACACATAAAAAGTTTCCATTTTATGGCTGAAAACATTGTCATGTAAATTACCACCAAGTCTGCAAGTGTCTTATGTATAGTAATTTTCCTCTGTCCTGCAGTGTGATCTGACTGTGTGTATAGTTGGCATGATCTTATAAGTTTGCTTGCTAAAATCTAAAGTACTCTACCTTCATTTATTACAATGAAAAGGTGTTGCGGTGCATGCAGAAATGCACAAAATATTCAGCTAAATAATACTAATAATGATATTTCTAGCATGCGTAGATGATGCTGTATGATTCTGAATCCTGCAGTCTCCTCTAGCCCAGATTAGTCAAGATCTTCCAGATTTGGTGTTATTATGTCAGTTATGTCAGAGGTCTGATCCATGAATAAATACAGGCACGTGGCGAATGACTGCTTTCGGGGTCAGATAATCATGCTCTGTTGCTGGAAATTTCACCACGCCCAAGCAGATCAGCCTGCATGCCGAATGAGCTCATACGTGATGCAATCGCTCATGCATGCAAACAGCAACGACTTGAATGAATCTCTTTTCACAATTGACTTCTCCACTGCATTTATTCAAAAATCACACCTTTTTTGCATCTCTGACTTGCAGCTTTCTAAGCATATGATTGGTTAACTGTGTCAGACACCATTCAACCCAGTTGGAAGTACTTTACCCAGAAGCCTCTGCAGCCAGGCCAGTTAGGGCACTAGGCCGGGACGCTGCAGTTTGTCAGTTTAGTTTCTCTCTCATTCCCACGAGGAAGCCTGCTTGAAAATAGCTCTCACTGACTCTCGAAGTCTAGCAGACAAAGCTGGCGCAGATTTATAGCCGGAGGTTGATACCGCTTGTCCAGTCCTCGTGCATTATTTTATCATTTTAACGTCTGCGGTTTGTTGTAATAAGCGAGAAGTGTGTGGGTGGTGCACACCACAGTTTTTCTGGACTAAATGAGTGTGTAGAAAAGGAAGGTCAGTGTATTTTGGGGATTATACTGCAGTCAGTGAGGAATCCAGCAGGAGTGAGGTCATCGCACAACCATTAGTGACACAACTAAACAAATACTGCCTTTATGTGTGTTTGCACTCACATGTGCACGTGGAAACATGAAAGCAGACGCTTCTGTCAACCTCTTAAAGGGTTAGTTCACCCCAAAATAAAACTTGGGTCATGGAAAATACAAAAAAATGTATATATTTATTCAACTTTAGAAAGATTTATATTCCTTCACTGAATGCCCGTTCATCCAAAACTCCGACAGTTTAAAATTGTGACAATGAGACTCATAGCAGATCATTGCTCAAGTGCATTATGTACAAATTTTATGACAATATCTTGCAAATTGAGGTCATATGTTTTTAAATAATATATCAAACTAACCACCTGTTGGTTTAGTCAATGTAAATCACTTAGTCAATGAA